>NC_089762.1:2729975-2847475 GCF_040412425.1 Macrobrachium rosenbergii
CCAACGGTATTTTTCGCGGTTACAGTATTTCCCGAGAAATAAATCCACTCGGAGGAAATAACAAAGAATTAAACAGAAAACAGCTAGAAAAAATAAAAATAATTTTGCACTCATGTCCAAACTCACTGCAATGTTTCATTGATTGGTCTCACACAGAGGTTCTTACCCTGGGGGTCGGGGGTCATTTGGGGTTTCTCAGGGGGTCACAAAGGGTTCGGGAGAATATAATTTATTTTCATATATTTGGATTAGTCAGTTGGCCTATGGGGAAGCTTTCAAGGTCTTCCTATCATTTTGTTTTATCTTACCTTTTCAAAAGGTTCGCCATTTCAAAATTTCTTATAGGGGTTACGATAATACCCTGAAGAGTCTCGAAGTTCTTCATTGGAGGGATGGGTAGAGCTCTCGGCTAGCACGCTGTTGGCCCAGCGTGCCAGTGAAGAATTAGAGGAATTTATTTCTGGTGATAGAAATTCATTTCTCGTCATAATGTAGTTCGGATTCCACAATAAGCTATAGGTCCCGTTGCTAGGTAACCAACTGGTTCTTAGCCACGTAAAATAAGTCTAATCCTTCGGGCCAGCCCTCTTTAGAATCAGCTCAGTCGTCTGGTTAAACTAAGATATACTTTTGAAGAGTCTCGGGAGTTGGGGGGCGGTCATAGGATGGAAAAGGTTAAGAACCACTGGGCTAATATCTTAGAATATTTCTCCTCTTGTGGAATCATCTTCCCGCGAGATATTTCCCAGGTTAAAACAAAAATTCAAAAGCGCGATGCTGATAACATCTCTTCGAGTTTCCCTTACATTTGCAATTTCAGTTTTCTCTCAAGTAGAGACGATGGTCTCTATGGAAGTGAAAACTTCCACAAGCAGTTTTCCGAATAAAATCTTGAAAAAATAGTCATGTCATTTATTTATCTACGATTAAGTTACAGGAAAAATTATGTAGGTTATAAGAATTCTATTATTAGCGGGTCTTCAGAATTAAATTTTATAAAATATTTTGCGGATTGTTAATAGTACGCCCAGGGATTTTTTATATACACTAAGATTATATATATTCTTATAATTAGCAGTTGGCCAACAGTAATTCTTTGAAAACCCTTATTATGGACTCTATTTCTTCACAAATGAAAGTCTAACAAAAGCAGTCAGTAGAGGCTATATTTACCTCAGGGCCTTTCTACATTGAAAAAAAATGACACCAAACTAAAACCCCGAGCTGCTTCGGTGTTTTCCCTGTGTAGTATATTGAGCTGTACTTTAAGACTCATTTGAAAATCGCGCCTCACCACTTTAGCGCCACCTAGCAGGACGCCTTGTAATTAACAGGAAGTTCAATAAAAGGAACTCAAGTTGCAACATTGGTTTACATTAATCCCTGCTTTTACTTCTGCCTTTGTGCTTGCTAGGGGGAGTTGCCCCCTTGATACACTACACCCTGAAGTGCTTAAATATTGCACCTTCTGTAGATGGCAGGAAAGACGGCTGGCGATACAGGTGGTCATCATACCGACTTGAAAGAGGGCATCCTCTATTTTGGTATCTGAATGGTCATACGACCTGGCGTCTCTGCAGGTCTTCGGGAGGAGGTGCTGGGTTGTTTCTAGGGGGAGAAGAACCACTGTTCGATGGTTTTAATATTAAAGGATGAGAACAATGTCTTTGATAGTCATTGAAGGGCTGCTTCAACCCTGACGATAACTTTTGTGCATGCGGCCGTTACAGAACAGTTTTGTTACTTCTTGGCCATTATTTCTTGTAGTGGCAGATTCTTGTTAAGAGTCGATTTGACTTGCTTTTGTCTCTCACAGTTTATGGAACCGTTGGTGATCAGGACTTGGGTTGCTCTCTCGATGGCACCATGGGTTTCCTTCCGCTAGGGGCAGTGTGAGAGGGCTCTCGGTACGTGTACACGGCTTTCCTCTTGTAGAGGTCCTGGCGCTCGCTCCCACCCTGACACCAGTGCCAGTGCCACTCCCTGAATACATGGCTTTGTCAGTCTCATCAGCCTGTTTGTTATGGCATTCTCTCTTACCTCATCTTGATCATATATATATATATATATATATATATATATATATATATATATATATATATATATTATATATATACTGTGTATGTGTGTATATATTTATATACATATATACACACGCACAAACATACATACACATGCACATATATATTTATATGTATATATATACAGTATAAATATCCAGAGGGGGAAGAGAGAGAGAGAGAGAGAGAGAAACGGAGATGTCAGTTCATGAGAACATTTTCGGATTCCGAAAACATAAGGGTGAATGTTCTTCTCCAATTGTCTTTTCTTTCATATTCTTTTTTATTCTAAAAACGATTTCTAAGTCGCTTTAGATTTCTGATCATTTGTACTTTTTCTTTTAAACCTGCTATTCGCTTATTATTTATATCTATCAAACTGATCTCTTTCTGTATTTTCCACAATCCTTTTTTACTACTTTTGAACGCACGCCATAATGTTCTTTGGAAGCTTGAAAGAATTTCAAGTCAGTGGCCCTTGTGGTGGGCTTGTTCCATGTGAATGGGGTTCATCTGAATGATTATAATTTTGACAATTCTTCCATTAATTTTTTCTTCCTCGATGTGTCTCTTGTTAAAAATGGAACTCCTTTTTCTGTGTCACTCGAAAGGATTTTCTGTAGTGCTCTTGCGGTTTTGGTAATATACAAAGGCAATAAATCTGGAGAGTCCAAAATATTGCCATTTTTCAAAGCTGCTCTTGATGAAAATAAAATAAAAATAGCTTGAAAATATTGGAAATTCTATAACATTGTTTTATATAATGTTTTGAAATTAAGACATATATATATATATATATATATATATATATATATATATATATATATATATATATATATATATATATATATATATATATAATGTGTGTGTTAAAACAGATTTCCATTTAATGAAAGAACCCCATAAAAATGCCAAAATGTAGGAAGTTGATGCGATAATTTCGGAGAACAACTGTCTCCCTCTACAGGCAGTTAATGCATGAGAAAAGGGTTGTTGTTGTTTTAGATTTAGCTGGCCTTGTGCCAGCACGGGCTCTTGCTTCTAGAGCAGCCCGTAAGAAAAGGGTTACAGAAAAGCGGTATTTATACCAAGAATTCCAGACGTCAGCAATTACGTCACTCCTTAATCTTCTTAATCGCTGGTTGGAGGAAGATTTGATCTATAATATCTGAAAAGTAAGATTAACTGGCAAAGACAAAAAGAGCATTGAACTCTTGAGAAATTTAAGAAGTCATTCACCCAAAACTACCTTACTTTTATGGCCATCCCAAGACCCATAAAAGATAATCTTCCATCCAGACCTATTATCTCATGTGCCGAAGTTTTCAATTAAACGTTCTGAAGATTTGTCACAAATTCAAAGACACATATACCACTTCACAAGAAACTTTTAAGCTTAGATGTAGACTCCCTGTTCACAAAAGTACCAGTACAGGACGTTCTGCAGTTTCTGAGAGAAAAATTAGGCCCCTATTCAGATCATTTCCCACTAGCCCTACATGAAATAATAAAGTTATTTGAATTATGTGTATCAAATAACGTCTTTTCATTCAGGGAGTCATTCTTTAAATAAAAATTCGGGCGCAGAATGGGCAACCCTTTAAGTAATGTTTTAGCCAATCTATACATGGAATATTTTGAAACTGTAATAATAAATGCAATAAAACCTAAAGACATGCTGTGGATGAGATATGTAGATGATATCCTAACATTTTGGGATAATAAGTGGGGCGATTTCAACGAATTCCTTTCAAAATTAAATGCATTAGTGCCCATCATCAAATTTAAATTTGAATGGGAAATAGACAACAAAAATTCCTTTTCTTGATGTTTTAACAATTAGAGACACGAAAGAATACAAATTTACCATATATAGAAAACCAACATTTTTCACTTGCATATATTCACTATTTTAGTTATGACATTTCTATCAAGATTGGCGTAGCCAGCAATTTATTCTTAAGAACCTTGTGGATTTGGTCCCCTGATTTCCTGGAAAAGGAAATTGAACTAATCCGTAAGCAGCTGTCATCTTTAAACTACCCTGACCATATAATTGAGAAAGCAGTCCACAAAGCTAACATAATCTTCTACCGGCCCCCTCAAAACAAGACTAGAGAGATGCCCATCAATAAAATAAAAATCCCACACCTGGACGGGATTAAGACGTTGACACAGACACTAGGAAACTCTAACCCTTTTGCTTTACCTACCCAAATACCCTAGCCAAATCCCTGATTAACGTCCAACAAAAGCCAGTCCCCAAAGACACAGGAGTTTACGAAATCCCTTGCCTCGACTGTGACCAATCCTACGTTGGTTTTACTGGTAATTCGCTCCCCCAGAGATTAATACAACATAAACATTCAGTGAGGTATGGCCAACAGAGCTCAGCTATTTTTAACGACATAAATAACCATAATCACAGAATTATCTGGGATTTGTCACGCACAATTTATAGCAGCAGTTGTCTGTTCAAAAGCCAGATGGTAGAACCAGCACTGATTAAGCAAAGAAACACGACGAACCTCTCAAAAGGAGCTTGGGACTCAGATATTATAGATAAAATTTTCCACCAACCAGCGATTAAGAAGATTAAAGAGAAACTGTCAACTGGAGTGACGTAACGGCTGGCCTCTTGGTATAAATACAGCTTTTCTGTAACTACTCTTCTTATTACGGGCTGTTCCAGGAGCAAAAGCCTGCGCCAGCTCAAGTTTGGCTTAATCTTAAACAATAATCTTTTCTCACTCATTAACTGCCAGTAGAGGGAGACTGCTGTTCTCCGAAATCATAGCATTAACTTTCGACATTTTGGCATTTTATATATACATAGATATTATAAAGTATGTCCTATAGTATTGTTACTAATTCGCACACGCAGGTTTTTATGCATTTATCCATGTATGCATGCACGCCGATACGTATATTCCCAAAGTCGACTAAACAATACCAATTCTACCTGTTGTTTCAACCTCAACAGTGTTTTGGGGCCTCGCCTTCTGCCTGCTTTCCACTGCAACAACCCCGGGAGAGCAGCTGTTGTTGTCGCGATAAATGACGAGCAATTATTATAACTATCGGTTTGACGGACGGGAGAGGCAATTTATTGTTCTACATAAATCAGTGGACGCAATTATGAAAAGCGAAACTATAACGAACTGTCATCTCGCTTAACGAACTGTCATCTCGCTTAACAGTCGCAACTGGCGCTGCATTTCACCTAAATGAATGGCATGATGTGATCATCCAACAGCCAGTTGGATATTTCAAAGGATTGACTAAGCCGAGATGAATTATTTAAAAAAAATCCATCGTTCCGTGCCCGGAAATTCTGTAGGATTTCGCCGAAACAAAAAGTAAATAACGAAAAAGCTGAGCTGATATTATAGGTATCAATTATCCGCCGGTGTGTTATATGAAAATCAATTCATGACCTTACAATTAAGACAGATTACCCTCTCAAAATATCGCTAATAGTGTGTCCGGTCTGAAGTGTCTTTCATAACGAGGGAACGTTTTTGATAACCGTACCAGAGAGCTTTGCAATACTGACAAACAGTTCACAATGACAAATAAAACCCCATTGTCAGCTAATGAACACTCGATGAGGAAAGGAGGACGTAATGATGTTCGATTTGGAATACTTATCCTCAGAGTTTGATTTTGTGAAAAGACGCCTCGAGAAACAAAGAAAGAACCGATTTTGGGGGTGCGTTTTATATTAAGCTTGCCTGCCACATGCTGGCACGGGATCTTGCATCCAGAGCAGCCCTGAAAAATTTCTGTCCAGTTGCGCAAATATCAAGGAGCTTACTTACGAAACAATTGGGTCTTTTGGAAAAGGATAATGAATTAAAACAGCACTGTTCCTTCACGTTTTCTTGCAGCATCAGACTTTCCATTTGCCCAACGCAAATAATGTAATATATATTGTATCAGCGCCCGCTCAAATCTAAATAGGGGAACAGGATTTTATAGATGTGTATGAATTAATAGTGCAGTTGAAGCTAAAGTTCTATTTACGTATCTAAATTCATGATATATATTGTTCAGGAACTATTTTTTTCCCCAAAATATCATTGCTGTTTAGGTCAGGTTTATTGCCTTTGTTTATATGATATATCTAGACTGCAACTGGATATACATTGCTCGTGGTAAAACCGATAGAGAAGCAGTGTGGAGAGTGATGAGACCGTGAGGTTGGGAAGATAAGATCTGAAGAGAGATCAGAACTTTTTATGATCGGAGAGAAGCGCTTGTCAGAATGCGTGTGGTAGACATTGTAGGTCGACCCTGGTTGGTTGTGTGTGTTTTCCCTTCTGGTCAACCTCAGACGAGTGTGTCTTTAGGAGGGGGTTATCACTCCTGTTTTTTTCTGTTTCTTTTCTTTTCTTTAATATCAATGTGATTTATATATACGGGTTTAGCTCGAACTGTACTTAATGTACTTCAGTGTTAAAGCTCAGTACTTATGACAGGGGTTGTACTGTACTTCAGTGTTGAAGCCCAATACTTATGACAAGGGTTGTACTGTACTTCAGTGTTACAGCCCAGTACTTACGACAAGGGTTGTACTGTACTTCAGTGTTAAAGCCCAGCCCAGGGTTGTACTGTACGTGTTAAAGCCCAGGTTGTACTGTACTTCAGTGTTAAAGCCCAGTAGGCTACTTATGACAGGGGTTGTTCCACTATGTGACTCGACATTTTTGGGCGTCCTGTATATGTATCTGTTACTAATGCTACGCCTCTCACAGGATGGGGGGAGGGGGTCCAAGAAACTAGCCTCTCACGAGGCACAGTTCAATTCAATTCTGGTCTGGAGCAGGGTGGTTGGATGTTGAACTCCCCAACACTGCGGATGAACACAAGCCAAAACATTGTTTAGTTCAGTTATCATTATTATTACTGTAAAATACGTCGTTTCAGGTCTCTACGAATAACTTTTACAATTAAGGTCCATGGGTATTGGGTCGATCCCAGGGTCTAATGATTTAATGTCGACGACGTTTAATTCAAACGTCAGTCCAAAATAAACAAGTAAAAAATGCGCCAAAGTTTCTTCGGCGCAATCAAATTTTCTGTACAGCCGCTACAGCGTATAATTAAGGCCGCCGAAAATAGATCTGTCTTTCGGTGGTCTCGGTATAATGCTGTATGAACCGCGGCCCATGAAACTTTAACCACGCCCCGGTGGCGGCCTATCCAATATCGTTGCCAGAAGCACGATAATGGCTAATCTTAACCTTAAATAAAATAAATACTACTGAGGCTAGAGGGCAGCAATTTGGTATTTTTGGTGATTGGAGGATGGATGATCAACGTATCAATTTGCAGCTCTCTAGTCTCAGTGGTTTTTAAGACCTGAGGGCGGACAGAAAAAGCGCAGACAGAAAAAAGTGCGGACGGACAGACAAAGCCGGCACAACAGTTTTCTTCTCAGAAAACTAAAAATCTGAATCGCATGAACACTATTCTTCTTTCCTCCGCTATGTTCCTTGGTTTGACCGCGAGTACAACAACCAGCAGTCTGCTCTCGACGTGACGTCATGCGCGAACTCTACTGAAGTTCGAGGCAGAGGTGAACTGACCACCTCCTTTTCCCTAGACCTTGGTCGACCCTGGGCCACAGTGGGCACGACGTGTCTGTTTGTCCTAAGGGTCCTGGGGCATTGGGATGGGTTTTTAATCTCTCACAACACTGTAGACAGTGTAGGGGACTGGTTCTCAAGCTTTTTCACTTCATTCCTCCCTTTATGAATTCTTGACCTTTCGTTTTTCTCCAAAATTCCATAACGGCCCCCATTAAAAAACAGGTAAAAAAAAGGATAAAATATATAAGTTTATTACAAACTTGACAGTTATAATTACCTTTAATGAAGGATTTGTGTGGTATGCGTAATGCCTTAAATTAAATCACTACACTAAAAATTTTTTTCTTTCTTCTGACAGGACAGAGGGGTGCATTTTATATAAATTCTGATTTCTCACAGTATTTTGAAATGTATAATTTGTAACAGTTTGCCATGACCCCCGTAAATTCTTGTCATGGCTCCCTTGGGGGACATGGCCCCAGGTTGAGAACCACTGGTGCAGAGGGACCCAAGCTGAATCCTTGCTTAGCTTACAGTCAGAACTTAGAGTGAGTGGCCACGAAATCTCTCGTGACGTACAACAGACGTTTAAAGGAGGTGGTAGGAGGGAATAGTATTTAAAAAAAACCAAATGATTGGCTGATTATGGTGATAACAACAAATTAACAAGTGTATTTTTTCATTCATACTCGTACGCGTACCATGGGCTTAAATGGTTTAATCAAGATATATATATACATATATATATATATATATATATATATATATATATATATATATATATATATATATATATATATATATATATAAATGGTATATACTCACTTTTTCTTTATCATTCATGGCTCCATTCCTCTATTTTTTTTATATTTTCCCCGAATTGTCCCTTTCCCTTCCTTTATCAGAATTCCCTTTCTCCTTTCGTCGGTTCGCGATGCTTCTTCCTTCTCCTCTCTCGATCGACACACCGTTGTTGTTCGTAAACAAGAAATGAGAGAAAGGATGAAACAAAAAAGCCTCCGGCCATAATGGCGCGCCGACACTCGTCCCCAAACAGGCTGGGAAGGAGCGGTGGACCCTTTTCAAAAAGATGAACCGTTCACCCCAAAAACGTTAGGAAATCTGTCTCTGTCTGTCTCTGGTTCATATGGCGTTGGTTCTCAGTTCCCGGTTCATTTTGCGTTCTGCATTTAATTTTCTTAGTTTTCTTGCGTTCACCTTCATTCTTCTATGCCTTTATTTACATTTATATCATCTTTCTTTCTTTCGCCTTTTTTGGAAGTAAAGGAAAATAACGCATTGTTATCATCATCTTACAGTGACTGTGGCTGTAATCACAATCATAATTCAACATGCTCATCATAATATTCCATTCGTTCATAACATTTATTTTAGGTGTCATAAATCATTCTGATCATAACTCGATGATGGTAAACGTTCCGGAAGTACAGAGCTGCCTTACAGGTACAAATTCTCCCTGCTGAAAGCTTTGCTGCCTATTTCACCTGGATTACCTGGGTAGAAGGATGATTAGGTCTGTGAGATGATTTTTGTAACTTCACAGGGTACAGAGCATTTTAATAATAATAATAATAATAATAATAATAATAATAATAATAATAATAATAATAATAATAATAATAATAATAATAATAATAATAATAATAATAGCATGACTCTTGAAATGGAGAAACAAATCCACAGTTATGTATGGTTACATATATTTATTTAAAAATAAATCTAAACAGAAAGCTTTTGGGAATCTGTTCGATTCCCCTTTTCAGTCAGATTGAAAATGGGAATCGAATAGATTCCCGAAAGCTCTCTGTAGAGATTTATTTTTAAACATATTTAACCCCTACATCACTGTGGATTTGTTTCTCCAGTAATAATAATAATAATAATAATAATAATAATAATAATAATAATAATTTAAATATTCACAAACAGTATATGGATCATGACAGACATCTATGGCAGGGTTGTGAAAATTTACATAAATTAAAAAACTGCAAATTTAAATGGGTGTCAGGACAGATATTACAGAATTAAGCATATAGCAGATAAATCACTGGGGCTATTCTGGCCTAAAATGGAAAACTGCAGTATCTGCAAAATTTTCAGAATTGAGATATGCCACCTATTGGGCTCGTGAAACACTAATACACAAGTTACTGCAGTTTCAGAATGATTCTTCAGTGCTTTATGTAGCGGGTCCCATTTGCAGTGTCTGCAAAATCAGTAGTAAGGGAAGGGAAAACTGCAATATCTACAATTTTTCTAAGTTTTCTATTTTTGCAGATACTGCAGTCTTCTATTTTAGGGCAGTATGCTTTTAGCAAAACAAGTAGAACTAATGAAAAGCAGTTGATAAGACTGTGACAGAGATCTTTAAAAGCTTACGTTTTATTGAGATTCTTCCTGGATTCTTCCTGGACATCTTATGGAATTCCCATTTTCTATAGCTGTATTGACAAGTTCTGTTCTCGTATTGAGCGATTAGTAGATCGTTCGTTTGTCTGCTCGTTAATCTGCCTTGAGCATAAACAGGTAAAAAATGCGTCAAAGTTTCTTCGGCGCAATCGAGTTTTCCGTACAGCCGCTACGGCTTATAATCAAGGCCACCGAAAATAGGTCTATCTTTCGGTGGTCTCTGTATAATGCTGTATGAGCCGTGGCCCAAGAAACTTTAAGCACGACCCGGTGGTGGCCTATTCTATATCGTTGCCAGGACACGATTATGAGAGAGAGAGAGAGAGAGAGAGAGAGAGAGAGAGAGAGAGAGAGAGAGAGAGAGAGAACTACATTAACTCATTTTCTGGCGATTTTTCCTGGGGGTTTCCGAAAAACAGAGATTTCTCTGTTATTGGGGAATAAGGAGATTATATCTTTTTAGCATTATGAGGATAATGAACTGTCTTGAATAAAGTCACTTAAATATAGCGAAAAATAGCAACTTGGAATTTTCATGTTTTAATATTTATAACAAATACTGTCAAAGCTTCAGTTTTCATGTTTTAATATTTATAACAAATACTGTCAAAGCTTCAATTTTCATGTTTTAATATTTATAACAAATACTGTCAAAGCTTCAATTTTCATGTTTTAATATTTATAACAAATACTGTCAAAGCTTCAAGTCTCAATGTTTCGAACTGTCTCCTTAATCCAGTTTATATCACATCCACACATTTAGAACCCAAGACTTTTCCATTTTATCCTTTATTTATTTATTGTTTTATGAATTTTTTTTTTTTTTGCAATTTCAGCAGAGCAATGGGGCTGCAAACCTTACACCCCAGGCAGTTGGTGATTTTCACACAACGTAGAGCCCTGAGGATACCCTTGTTTTCTTTTTCCGGAACATCCCATACTGGTAAAAAGCATGGCTACGACTGGCAATCAACAGGAAAGTTTTATTCAAGGTAAACCACGGTAGGCATTACTTAAGGTTCTTTGCAGCGTCCCTTCGGCCCCTAGCTACAACCCCTTTCTTTCCTTTTACTGTACCTCCGATCATTTTCTCTTTCTTCCTCTTACTTTCCACCCTTTCCTAACAATTGTTTCAGCATTATTCTCAACGCAAAATGACCTCATAGGTCCCAGCACCTGGCCTTTTGCTTAAATTTTATTTTCCAGTATTCAAGGTGAATTTACCCCCACCAAAGATCCACAATCCTTAACTAGGCTCTCCCCTGCCTTGAGGTCCCTAATATAACAATGTACTCGAAACCAAAGGTTTCCCAGGGCAGCAAAATCCAGTACGCCGCTCAATACTGCACCTTTTTCCTTCAACGGGTGGCTCCTGAAGGTTTTAGCCTTCTTCCTCAGCTGATATTTTTGAGGGTGGTTGCTAGTCTCACACCCACACACCAACCCCCACAGATCGTCTTGATACAGTAATTTTCTACGAGATTAACCAGATCCAGTGTTGCTTAATTTTGTTTTATCATCATGTATGTATGTATGTATGTATGTATGATTTGAAATGCTGTTTTGTCTCATTTTATTGTTTTGTTACAAAATAGTTCGTGCGCTCCGTGTGCCTTTTGACAATTCGTCTGCTGTGTTTGTTACCAAAACAGTTGGCATATTACTTATTTTTCAACAAAACTCAGTATTATTGACTATACCATTAGTATAGAAATACATTATACATATTCTATTTAAAAACTATATATTTTTTGTTTTGTCTGTGAAAAAATAGACAATGGCCTTTTTTTTAAAATATAAACTGACAGGGCTGAGCAGACGATTTTTTTTTTTTAGCAAGCCCAATGAAAAGAAACGACAATTATATGAATCCGGGAAAAGCTATGGATATATATTTGTTCAGTTCAATATCGTCAGTTTAGTAAATTTATTTAAATCTGCCCTAACGCAAGTGACTTTAGCTGTAAAATTATCATGTTGAATGAAAACCGTTCAGTCTAACTAGTCTAAAAGTTGCCAGTGATCATTTTGTACATTACTTCCATTTGCAGCCGTCATAAATAATTACTCACTATTTGTTTCCTAATTAATACTGTATATTGAACTGAGAAAATTTCTTATAACACTCCTAAAATCATAGGTTATATTTGTTTTTACTAGATATTGCCAGTTACTTTGGATATCATTATTTTAAGTTAAGCTTTTAAATGATCTAGTTCTGGCTCCTGATGTGCTCAGATATATAATGTGGGGACTATTTATAAATGTGAATGTCCATCCAATTGAAGGCCAATTTATTTTTTCCTGGAACTATAACGCCGCTTTTGTGTTCACTTTTTAGTTCAGTTTCCCATTTTAAATGATGTCTGAATTTTGTTTTACAAGACGACTTGACAAAGGCCCCATAAAATATCTAATTTTTCAGGCGCATCAAATTTTTTAAAAGGGGAAAACATTTATTGATACGCAATTCAACTTAATTCAATGTTTTTTTTATTGTCTGTTCATCGAATTCCTAATTTTACTTTGTGTTGTAGTTTTAGCCTTCGCTAAGTTTCACAATTCTGCTGTCAATCATAGAAAATATATATTTAAAGATTTCTAGTTTTAAGTAAAACACACCAGTACTAATAGCTGTTACTATTAGATGAATGTTTAAGGGAATTTCCATTATGTATAATTTCCACATTTATAAAAATATTTCTGTTTTCGAAAATAGACAATAGTTATTTATTGCAAAACTCAAAATTATGAAAGCTGCAATGTAATGTTTTTAATTCGATCTGTTTTATCAGTTTCTGCAATAAACAGTAAATATCCTTTAGGATAAACATCTGTTAAATCTAGGATATAAACAAAAACAATTGTCTTTTGCCATTAAATCATTGTTTTTATTTTGTAGTCACTTGAACTGACTACTGGAGACGTTGTCTAAGAAATCTAAAATTAAATACGAAAATGTCATGAAACTTTGAAGTATATTGGATAACTAAAATATTCTTGCTTTAAATGTAAATATGAATTTGAAGTATATCTTGAAATGCGACATTTTATAGATATATATATATCTAGTCCATCTTTCATAAATTTTTTTATAGGTTCATGTAAGTTTTGAGCAGTTTCTAACTTTCTTCTAAATGTTTATTTGTTATTTAATTGAAGGCCGCTGTATTGTGATAATAATGACATAGCTGTTGTAAGAGCCACGATTTAAGCTCGTCTCGTTTTATAGAACCGTACAGTTAATTAAAGATATAGTTAGTCAAGAACAAATTTGCCAGTGATTAAAAGATATTTATGATATATAATAATACTGAAATTTACCAAACTATACAAAATGCGCTGAAATAGTGTTCCGATTCCAAACCGTCTCTGGATAGTAGAGGAACGAACGCGAGTCACGTGACCAGACTCCGTACTGTCACTTCGTCGTCCTTCGTGTTATTTTTCTGTGAATGGATATTCATCCTTAGCCTGTTATACCAGAGTAAGTATCGGCCAGATAAATCAGAAAGTTAGGTAGATTAAGGGGTTATATACACTTAAATAGCAAAAAAAGCGTTTTAGAGACAGGGAAGTGTAGCGAAGTTATCAATTGCAAACTCGCCCAGAGGCAACCATTGTCTAGGCTATACATAAACGTGTCAAGTTCCGAGGGATTAACGTCCTTTCAAGCTAGAATGGCCTATACGGCGTTATTTTGGGTTTTTCCACTACTTTTAGCATTGCTGATGGATATCAAGCACGAGGGTAAGGGCCTGGTACCCTAGTTTAGGTTAGGTGTAGTGGGTTAAGTTATTTGCTAACTAACGGACGTCGAATACATTCAAAGCACATGAAAGCTAAATCACAGAAAAATTATATTTTCAAGTATGAAACGCTATAATGGTGTAAGGTAAAATTGACAGGCTAGGCTTTGGCATGTAGCCTAAAGTTTACAAACACACAAGTTACTACACAATATTGATGCTATTTGCTGGATGTGGAATGCAGGATCAGTGTTAATATATCATTGTAGGAACTTTATAAGAAGTTGTAAGAGTATTTTTACAATTCTCCACAGTTTTGACACTTAGTTGTTTGTGCAGTTAAAGCTCTAGTCGTTTGTGCAGTTAAAGGTCTAGTGACATTGAGTGTTGAGTAGGTATGCTACATATACCTTATTTCAATCGGGCATGTAGAATATTCACATTTCACCCTTTTCCATTCCCTTACCTGATGCATATTTTATTCTCCTAAACAATTACAAGTCAAAACTGTGTAGGATTGTAGGGACTACAGGACTGTTGGTATTATTTTACTTAAACACAACAGCTTGATATTTCAGTTATTGTGCTTTGTGCTGAAGTCTCCGTATGCCTTATTGTCAACAGATTCAGAAGAGCCGCCACCCTAGGAATTGGGGATTACAAGCACTTTCAAAAAGTCTTTTGGGACCCATTGAACTGGATTACTGTACTACTACTCTTAAATAATGAGTGTTGAAGCATGTGACACCATACAAGATCAATGACCACAGGTGAATCATGTCCAAGCAAGAGAGTATAGGATGGGCGGATGAAGGTTCTCCCGAGGAAACTGCTCTACAGAGATACTGTACTGTACTGAGAAATCCTCCACAATAATGAGATGGTGTGTTTGCTGATATGGTGCAGTGCATGTTTAAACTGCAAATAAGACTATCATTACTTTTAACTTTAAAAAACTGATTGCATTTTCCCTGTCAATAATGGTGGTCCCCAGGGAGGCACGAAATGAATTTTATAGTTTACTAATCAATCATTAAAACTATTCTATAACATCTTGCTATTTAAAATTTTTCTGGAAGTCTTGAGTATCATTTTGGGTCTCCTGGTTGGTGGCTTCTGCATGTGAAAACCTGGCGGTGGTACATATTAGAGGATTCTAGACCCTCTAATGTAACTGTAGCATGCAGAACCATTACTGGTATAGGTGTTGTCCACCTTTTGTACTTCCCTTGATTGGACACATGACTCTTTGGTGGTGCGGCACAGTTCATCATCCCCAAGTCTTGGGAAACAGTGTGGAGGATCAAGAGACAGGAACGACATTTGTCAGAATAAATTATGAAGCAAGCTTCTGGAAAAGGCTCATCATGAAGAGCGACTCCAACTATGGATTAACTTGAGGAGAAAACGAGACTGAGAACTGAGTTTGAAACGAAACTTCTAATTACTTTTTGATGGGAAGGTCTCGTCTGTATTTGAAGGTAAGGTTTTTGGAAATTAAAAGTATTTTTCTTATGTATGAGTTACATTGCATAATTTTCAAATTGATGTATTCTAAATTAACATTGGTTTTCAGAAAAAACTTAAAAAGCTAAACGATATAATTTTCAAGTTAATGTAATGTGAACTTCCTATCTATAACATTGCTTTCAGAAAAATTGCTTGAGATTAAAACTGGAAACTTGTTTGATATCATGGAGTTGTTGAAGTTGTCAAGTCCTTGAATTGCCGTCATTAGGACGTAATACTTCAGCAGTTTCAAGTGTTCTAAATTAAGGAATTGGAGTAGGCCCTTGCTATGGGTTGTATGTAGCAGAGAAGAAGTACTAAATAAAAAATTTTCATAACTAGGTTTCATGCATTTGATCTTAAGTAACTAGGACATTCTAACAATTTCCTTTCCAAGTTCCCCTTACTGTCATGATCTTGGGTAATAAACCCAGGTGGACCTCCAGAGACAGTGTGCTCCCTTACCCGAAAGATTCAAGTAGTTCCAGTTAGTGCTGTCAGTGCACCGCACATGGTTCACTGTAGGCACTACTCAAGTTTCTTTGCAGCGTCCCTTTGGCCTAGCTGCAGCCCCTTTCATTCCCTTTACTGTACCCCCATTCATATCATCTTTCTTCCATCTTGCTATCCTTAACCCTCTCCTCACAATTATGTCATAGTGCAACTGCGAGGTTCTCCTGCTGCTACACCTTTCAAACCTACCTACTCTCAATTTCCTTTCCAGAGCTTGAATGACCTCATAGGTCCCAGCGCTTGGCCTTTGGCCTAAACTCTATATTCCATTCCATTGTAGGGTCTATAGGCATACTATTCCAGTTACTTCGGTAGTTTCTGAACCGTGCAAAAGTAATTGTTATTAAATTATTTACTTTCCTTTCATGATCATTTTTGCTTTCCTTTTCTGAAGTCAACCCTCCCCCTCGTACTCAATCCCACTTATTGTTTGTATTCCTCATCTGACAACCTTACTTGTTAGTATTAGTGGCCCTTCTTCTTCTGCTGTTGCATGTATTCTGCAAGCGGCTCCTGTTTTTGCCTCAGCAGGGTTGTCTCTTGAGTTGAAGCTTTCATCTCTTTTGGATTTGTTGTTGAAGTGTAAAGCAGGTGATTCATCTACTGTGGTGATATCATGTGAGAACCCCCTGTCCTCTCCCATCCAACTGGCTCCCTACCTACTATTGTCTCATCTAGTAGGTCACCTGCTCTGTCCCAGGCATCCGGTGCTTCCCAACCGTTTTCTGTGATGTCACTGCTGGTGGCATCAAGTATGTTTCTGTCTCAAGTGACTACTGACTCAGTGTCTCATCCCATGGATTTTCGTATAAGTAACTTACCAGGTTATTACCTAGCTAACGTTTTTACTTGCGTGGCAGCCTTTTTAAAAATTCGCGGTAGTGATTCTATTGTTTTGTGTAGATGATAAGCCCTGCCCACTAACGAGGAACACCAAGAACTACCTAGCCAATAAGCTCCCTTGGTTCCTGCCGGCTCTGATGTACGCATTAGTACTTCAGCAGCAGCTTTTTTCTTGTTTTTCAGTTAAACATGAGTGAGATTCAAGCCATCGATAAAAGGGTAGATTTTTCCCGAGGAGATGCAGTTTGCTCCTTTACTGTAGACTTTTTAGCCAAGAACGAGGACCCGTCCAAGCCCTGGCCTCATTCATTTACCATTAAGAATTTATTGGACATCCTTGACTCCGAGGAAGAAGAGAGAGTACTTTGCCCTGTCAGAGCTCTGTAGTATTACCTGAGCAGGACTGAAAAGATCAGAGGCCCATTCAGTAAACTCTGATGTTCAGTTAAGAAGCCGTCTCGTCCTCTGACCAAGAATGCATTGTCGTTCTTTCTGAGGGACATAATTTCTGAGGCACATTGATAGATTCAGGAGTACATTTTGCCTACTTTCAAAGTGAAAGCTCATTATGTCAGAGCTGTATACCTCTTTAGCTTTCAGGCACAATATGTCTCTGATCTTCCATCCTCCATTTGACCTACTGGAAGTGCAAGTCTATTTTCGCATCTCATTATTTAAAGGGGGTGGAAACAGTGTTTGATAATTGCAGTATCTTGTGGCCGTTATCGGTTTCTGGCATGGTACTGGGGGAGGATTCACTGGAAGCCCCCCCCTTTTTTTTCCTACTATCCTTTTGCGTTGGTGTAGGGTTTCGAGTATTTGGGGAGCCTGGGAGTACAGTGTAACTAGAGTACCCACCAGTCTTAGTGGATGGGTTGTGTTGTTTTCAGAGTAGGTGACAGCATTGTGTGGTTGTTTTTAATTTGTTACTGCGCCCAGGGCAAGGGCACTTTTTATGCTTTGCTAACCTTCAGGCCTATCCTCCACTGCAAAGCTCCCACTGAAGTAGAGGCAACCCATCAGGCCTATCCTTCGCAGCAGTGCTCCCACTGAAGTAGAAGCGACCCATGGCTCAACCGCGACGCCACTACAGGTTAAGATGAGCACCACCCAGAGGCAGTATTCACCTGCAGTAGCTCTCTTACCAGGTAAGGAAGCAACAAGCATTGTATCATTGCTGGCCAAATTTTCTGTTTCAAAGTTATTGCCATACTTTGATATTTTGGTGTAGAATATGTCCATGTATCCCACGTCCATTCATTGTGGAATTCAGCTATGTAATTACTTGGTAAGTTACTTATATGAAAATATTTTCATAATAAAATTGAGTTTTGTATATACTGTACTTACCTAATTACAGAATTGGAACCCTCCCTCCTCCCCTCTCATGGACATAAGGGCACAAACAAAGTGAGCTGATTGGCCAGGTTGTTTCTAGTGTTCCTCATTAGTGGGTGGGGCTTGTCACCTACACAAAATAATAGAAATGCTACCGCAAATTTTTAAAAAGGCTAGCATGCGAGTAGAAATGTTAGCTATGCAATTACTTGGTGAGTATATATGAAACTTAATTTTATTATGAAAATATTTTTCCAGTTTTTGCTGCCCATGGATCTTCCTCTAGACTTGACAAGAGCGTTATTATTATGGCATCTCCGCATATTTTAAGACACTGCTTGCTTGAGAAGGTTCTATTTTTGAATTGTTACTTCAAGAACAGTTTTGTATTTATATGGTAGCATTGCAGATAAATGATTTAATAAGAAAACTCAAATTCATAGGGTCATTTTAATTGGAGTTTGGCATTACTTGCAATAATATTTGTTAAATGAATAGGTTACACCACTGAAATTGTGTTACTTTGGTGATATGTAGTTTGGTTTTCATGGAAATGTTTTAGACAAACATATCTGTCAGTGAGCTTAAATTCAAAATTTTGCTTTAAATTGAGTTAGCTGTTGTTAACAAATACATCTTAGGTCTAAGTAAATCCAAAAGTGCTTTTTGAGAATGGGTTGGGTGGGATGGGTTTGACATGGATAATGTTGATAAATGAGTGACAAAGCAAGCTAATGCTACAGTCAAGGCTTTCTAGGAGGATGCTAATCTTTCTTGATTTTTTGTAAGAGTACTACAGTGGACCCCTGCCTATTCATGGTTCCGCATTTACAGCTCCATTTATTAGCGGCTTTTTCTGTGGAATGTATAAACACATTATTTTTGGAAAATTTGCCTAGTCGCAGTATTTTTCATAGAAGAATATTCACTAATCACTGTATTTTCATATCATTTGCATGACTAAATATAGTACATTTTTGTACTCGGGTATGAGCATTTTTAGAGGTTTTTTTGGTGTTTGAAGTATCAAAATAGACAGTTATAAGCATTTTTACAGGGGAGTCTAAAGTGTTTGCAGATTTTAGCTATTTGGGGGGGGGGGTTGGTATTCATTCCCCGCGAGTACTGGGGTCGACTGTAAATGTTTACCAAGCTTTTCTTACAAAAGGGAAAGTCATGTCTTAGTAGCCTTGCTAGCAGTTAGGATTGGTGCCATTTAATGAACTGCTATCATTAAGCAAGTCACATGTGTCTCTTTCCTTGTAAGGTCCTCAAGAATGGATTGATTTTTCTTGAAGGGTGTAAATTGGAGTTGGGTTAGGTTGAAGTAACTGAACAGCAAAGTGGGAAGAGATACAGGGCATTGATGGAAAAAAAGGGAAGATATTTAGTAGTTGTTGAGTTTTGTTAAGTATATATACTTGCCTTAAGAGTGACTCGGTATGGAGCTATGTAAACAAGTGGTCATGCCAAGTACAGGTTATTTCAGGCAGCAAAAAAATATTTATCAGAAGTGAAATCTTTCAGCAGAATAGTACTGTCTTGGCATAGAAACAAAATCAAATCAGACAATGTGTAATGGTTTTAAGTTATAATGAGATATATCTTTAATGCTTATGGCTTTGTTAATGTAAATTGAAGTATTTGCATTTATTTCCCATTCACAAGTTTTGTAAGTTTTAGAATTCCCTTATGCTACAGTGTCTGACCATATAAAGATTTCTCTTTTTTTTTTTTTAGTTTAAGGTATCATTTTTTCTTTTGTTAACATGCAATTCCCAATGAATTTCAGTAATACAATAAAATCAAGAATTAGTTAACTGCAATTGGTAAAAATTTTACTTTAGAATTTGAATAATGGGAGTATCATTGTACATTGATTTTGTTGTACTGTACAAGGGCTTTTGCATTTTAGCAATTTGCTCAGTCCTCATCAAATCTTGAAAGTAGAAAAGTAACTAGTGACTTTAATAGTTCTGAATGGATTTGACTGTGCTATAGTTGTTGATGTCAGTCACCAGGTTCTTAACTGAATTTGGAAGCTTTGTGTTGTAAATTTTGAGAAGTTCATGTTTTGTGCCATGATCTAAGTTTTGAGTGTTATATTGTTACAAACTTTAGAGATTTTTTATTGTATATTTTGAGCAGTTCATATTTTGCAATGAGATTTAAATTTCTCATGTTTTCTTAAGTTTTGAGCCAGGAGGCATTTTGTTTTATGTACTTGAGGACAAAGTGAGAACTGGAGCAGTGTCTGTAAATATTAACTCTTAAACCTGACCAGTTTAAAGAAAACAGGATTTATTGTTGTTGTTAAGGGATGTAAGCTAAAATACAGAAGTCCTCATATATGTACAGTACAGTGTATATAGGAAACTGCAAAGATTGTAAAAAGAAAATTGGGAAGAGTTCAAATAAAGGACTTCTTGGGGCCAGTGTTGCAGTGCCCACAGGAGGGATTATCCTCAACATGGGGTATTGTAACCAGTCAATTATCAGCTTCAAAGCCAACTCAGGGTTGTTTTCAAAGCTGACGGCTGATTGCCAAGATGGGAAAAGCCCTTACATACTTCTCTAGTGCTTTCTCAGGTGTATTCCCATTTTCTCTGTCACTGCTAAGAATGTCAGACCCTTTCATATGTAAAGGAATACTATTATGTGTGGGGAGTCTAAGGAGGGGATGTGAAAGGTTACTACAGAGACAAGCTTTAGTTTATGTCTGTACTTTTATGACTGTATTTGTATGTAAGCAAATAGTACACTAAGATATATTGTCTTGTGAGATGTAGTGAGCCAGTAGATTTTACTGCCGGGTTTTTGCATCAAATTATGTAAATTGGCCAGAAATCCTTGTCTAGTTTCTCTATGAGTGGTTTTCATGCATTTCATCTGGTTTTGGATTTCTTTGAGATTTCCACAGGACTTTCCTCAGCGCAATCTTGTAGAAAATGAGAAGCATCAAGTAAAGGAACGTAAGAGCTTTGTGGATAAATTTACTTATGAATATTTGTGGATAGAGTTACGTATATGATTGGTCTTTAGAGACCTTTATATCTTAGATTGGCTTATTTTCATTATAGATAATCGACTAAAATGATTATGTATAAGCATACAGCAATGAGAAAATACTTGATATGAATGATTTAAAGTTATTCTATATTTAAGAAATATTGCTGTTTGGGAAACATACTATGATATGTCACAGTTACTTAAGAAGTTAATTCTTAGATTCTGTTCTTCCAATCACCATCTCATGACCACGTTTATGTAAAGTGTGATTTAATAGGGAAAATGATAAATTGTAGAGCATCGTTTACCAAGACTAAAAAGCATATTTCCTTTGGCAGAAGCTGTCATTTTTGCTGGCATTTGATTTCCTTAAATGTATCACTTGGTAAATTTTTCAAAGATGGTTTACATGAAACTTAGTTCTACAAATTTATTGTCCTGGCAGATGTCTTAAAAGGTATGAATTAATTTAATTAAAACATTTAGAAATATAGTGATCCTTATGGTCAAGTATATGACAATACTCTTAATTATATTTAGGACACATGCCCTTATTTCAGAAGGGGTTTCCAGCTTGTGGCTTAAACGCCTTTTCGTCTCGGGTCAACATTAAATTTGTGTACTTGACATGAAGGGGTAAATATTGCAATAACCATGGTTTTAGTGGCTGTGGGAAACTTTGCAAATTGATAACTTTGTCAGTAATTAGAAAAGAATGGGTGTATAAATATGAATATTGGAGGATGCGTCTGTCGTAGAATGAACAAGAACATATTTGATGAGTCTGCTGAGGTACTGTGTAATAATGAAGTCTTTGGTGTGTTGAAAAGATCATTGTGCTATCATCACATACCATACTTAAAAGCATGATGGGAGTTTTGTTATTCTGTGAACTATTCTGACTTGACTGAATGCAAAAGTTGGTTTATACAACAATGGTTTTCGTTTTCATTTAATGGGGATGAGAAACTGTCTTCATCTTTAGGTTACCTGTATAATTGAAGCCTTAATTATATTATTATAATTTTAAAAAATGAACCCTTTTCATATGGAACAAGGTACAGGTGCCCATTGACTTGAAACTCAAGCTTCCAAAGAGTATGGTGTTCATTAGAAAGAAATAATTCCCATGGAAAGGTTGGTAAAATAGGCGTGAAGTAGAGGCTATTGAGAAGTCTAGTTAACATTTTTTATGCCAGTTTTGGAGATGCTGGCTCCAGTTTATGATGTTCACTGATGTCAGATTTTGGCAGGTTTTCTCTGAAAGGTTATAACGTTCATTGATTTCAGATGTTGGCAGGTTTTCTCTGTAAGGTTGTTGCCAGCAAAAAGTGTTTGAATGGGTATTAGGATATGGAAATGCTTGTCTTTGAAATGATGATCTTGACTAGTGGTATTGTTTTGAGGAATTTCGTGGTTTAGTGTGGGATATGAGATTTGATTTTCTGGCTGTTTAGATGATATTGAGATGTAAGACTGCTATAGTTTAGCTATTGCTGCAAAGTTGAGTTAGGCTTTAATGTGAGATGGTTACTTGAGAAAGCATCGGAATGACAGCTAATTTTAGTGTTGATGTACTTGGTCCGGGTTACTTGATTGAAGGCAGAGGTCCAAATGCATGCCGTGCTTTTCTCAGTTTTGCCCGTACGTGCACTTTACCTTTTTAAAAATGCAAATGGGTTTGTGTAGGTAATTTCAAAATATACCGATCTTCTGAAGTTTTAGAAAAGTCTAAGTTTACTGTATTTATTTAGTAATGGCTCTTAGGAAAGCTACTGAAGATATTTAGTTAAAGTTTAAAGATCGTCATTTTCATGATTGTGGTTTGGGTTTCAGTCAAATACTTTGCTGGTGATACTTTGTAATTCCAGTTGATAGTTTGCAGTAGCAGAGTTTTTGAAATGATAGTGTGAAATTATTGTTAATAATGGGTTTATGTTTTTTAATCTGCTAAGCAGGTGTAACCACTGTGTTCTTATTTCATAACAGTAGAGGTAAATTTTGGTGTACTGAAAATCTCAGTGTCCAGCTTGGTATTGTTAAACGTAGATAATGATAGAAATTTTTATTCAGTAGTTATTGCTTTGTGGTAGGGATTCATTAAGCTTCAGTTCCTTATGATTTAATTTTGGACTGGAAAAATTTGTTTTATGACAGTGGAATATGAAATGTGGAAACAGTTTGTGATATTGGTGTTTGGCATTTGTTAAGTGTTTGTGCGTGATAGTCTGGTTTCCACTGTCACTTGGTGGTTATGGATTTGATATTCAGACATCAGTTAGTGACAGCAGAATTAGTATTCAGCGATTTGATGTGACTCTGAAGTTTGGTCTTAGCAAGCATTAGTTGGTAACAGCAGAGCTTGACATCATGTCTGGCTGCATAAGGTCAAGACTCGAGGGTTTGGTAATTTTTTTTAGCATTGCTGCCATTTGTGTGGATGATTAAAGCAAAACAAAAATCACGACATCCTATGTGGCCCATGCTGTACATTTTTCATATTGCTAATCAAAAAATTAATTAAAAGTATACTGTATATATGTGTATATACACCTTTTATGTATATATATTACATTTTTATACATGCATACATTACATGAAAACGAAGTCACTTGTGAATAAAATGTGGCTGGACAGTAAGTTCGAATCTTGTGAATAAAATATGGCTGGACAGTAAGTTCGAATATGCCCATTCTCAGGATTAACCTTAACCTCGAGGCTAATCCTGAAAGTGTACCTTTTTGGACTAGGATTGAACACCTCATTCAGCAAGATGGAAAACGTCAACGTCACTAATTATAGGAAAGTCTCAGCCTTTTGTAGCTAGACTATAGTTTGTAATATCAAGGTTGAGGTTCTGAGTTTGTTTTGTCTTTTAAAATAATCTGTATTCCAGGTGTCAATTTTAGATTTATTTGGACTGCACGATGACAGAATCAGGATTCTTCTTCGTTAATATCATGGAGTTCATGATACAAAGCTTACAGTACAGGATATGTCAGTCAGTCAATGCTTGAATGTTACTGGTGGTTAAGAAAGTGTATGGTCACTTGAGATTCAGTAAGTCTTTGTTCTTGGTAAATTTTGGTTCATAAAGTCTCCTAGCTGTTGCTGGCCCTGGATTTAGAAAGCCTGTTAATCTTTGATACTTTAATTTTCTTGAAGTTTTTAATTTGTGATACTTTGAGGTTTCAGGAAGTTTCTTGTAATATCGTTCATATTGGAAGCTTGTTATTGTATGATAAGTTTTACACTTAGTGTGTTAAACTAATACAGTCTCAGAAAGGTTTTTCATGATACTTTTGCCTTCAGAAGGTCTTTTTATATCCTTGCATTTAGAAAGTGTGTTGCTTTGTGATGATGTTTTGGGTTAGACAGTCTTAGTTTGTGATACTTTGCCCCCAAATAAGTCTGAAATGATTCATGCTCAATGACCATGTTTTTGTGATTTCTTTTGCCTTCAGGATGTGTGTTGTTTGTGATAACTTTGCCAATAGAAAGTCTTAGCTTGAACAGATGTCTGAATTTGTGAGGTTTAGTCTTGAATGGCTGTAGTGTTATAATAATTTTAGGTAGAAAGTTTGTTAATCTGTGGATTTTTGCCAAGTTTTTTTTTTTTTTTTTTTTTTTTAGTGTCTGTTAACCTGTATTGTAGTCTTAATTAAGAAAGTGCATTATTTGAATTTGGCTTATAATGTCTTATAGCTTAAGTATATGCTGAACAAATTCTGTTGAGTGTTTTGCTTGGAAGTATTTAAATTTGTAATACTTATGTCTAGAAGGTATTGTGGTTCAGTTCTCCTCTTGCCTCAAAAGTGCATCAGCACTGGAGGGTTCTTTGTCTAGGAAGAGTGTTAGTCTGGGGAGAGAGCTCAGGTAAAAAGTTTTCCTTTCGGTGTATTTTTATCCAGAAAACATTTTTGTTGAGGCTTTGCCCAGAAAGAGTGTTAGTTTTGGAGTTTTTTTTTTGCCTAGAAAGTAATGTTTTTGCCGAGCTCTATTTCCTAGAAAGTTTGTTAGCCTGGAAAAAGTGTTTATGTAGAAAGCATGTTAATTTCAAGGGAGTGTTTTGTCACTGGAAATTCTGTTTGTGATTTTTTGGCTGTAAGGACACTGTTTTTCACTTACAAGTAAAGTCTTTGTTAGTTTGTTCTCAGGAAGTATTTTAATTCTTTGCCCTACAAAGTTTACTAATAAAGGAAAGTGGAAAATTTCAATTTAATTGAGTGTTTGATTAAAAATGGTGTCAGTTTGGAGGAGTATTTCCCCATAAAAAATCTATTAAGGTTGTGGGGATTTTTTCCTTAAAGTTTGTTAGTTTTGGAAAACATTTTTTTAAGAATGTAGGATTGGCATTTTCTTCGAAATTTTACTTACAAAAGGTGACTGTATCACCCAGAAGTAGGAGTTCGATGTCTGAGGAAATCATTGCCACTTGTTTGAAATGATTATGAAATTTAGGTCTTGAAGGCCACTTTATGCTAGTAATTAGTTAAATCTCTTTGCAATGAATGCAAAGAGAATAAAATGCCTGCCTAAAATAGGATTAGGGTTATAGGAAATTTAAGGCTTGTTAGAAATCTGGTATTAGCTTTTACAAGGTCCAGTCATGAGGCACAGTCAGAACTAAAGCATTAAACTTTGCAGGACAATGTTTCTTAACCAGGACTCTGGTCATGGCCCTAGTACTGGTAACCTTGTCATAATGGTCAGTGTGGAAAGGCAATGTTTATTATTCTGTAGACATGTTCTGGTGACCAGTATAAAGCCATAGTTTTCAGGGTCTTGTAGACCTGCTGTATTGAACATATTAAACAGCAGGTTTAATTTGTAGGCCTGTTCTAGTGAGTAGTATGAAAGTGTAAAACTGCAGGATTTGTGTAATCATGTGGCCCTTTTCTGATCAGCAAAACAAACAAATTTGAATATTCTTTTATTTCGTTGGCAATGTAAAATAATTCTTAGTCATGCAGCCCTGTTTTGGTGGTCAGTACAAAACATCATGATTCACTGTATGGCAAAAACGAATCAAAGATTTGAAATAACACCCAACTGGAAATTTTTCTCTAATTAGCTGGCAATGGGATGACTTTGTAAGGTGTTATTGCACAGAATCCTAAAGGCTGACATTAGTCCGACCTCCTGTCCTGCTGGGGGAGGAAGAATGGGGCAGGAGGACAGTAGCTTTGCACATCTCTGACCATTTACCCGACTCAATCATTTACGTTGAATGGTGTTGAGCCATAAGACGATTTATTAGGCCTTTGGGTCACTTGTCTGCTTTTGGAGTGACTGTGTGTGTCTTGATGTAATTAACTGCTTTTGTTGTAACAGTGACGAAGATGACTTGTCATTGTAAAAGTTGATTGAATTTTCTTGTTTAGCACTTTTTCTAGCATTTAAGAATTTTGCCAGTGCATTTCACATCAGTTAGATAATTCTAGTTGCAAAATTGAGGTCTTCCATGTTTAATTTGATGCATTAAGCACCTAAAGTAGACTGTGCTCAAGTCATCTTAGTCGACTGCTTATTGAGAGACACTTTAGTTTTCCATATGTCTCTGGAATTAAGGATAATTATCCATATCCAACAGTATTTATAAGTTCATGATCTGCAAAGCTCCTAAAATAAGAATTGAGTTGCTACAAAGTATAAAGATGGGTAATATTCACAAGAATATATTTATTGTAGTTAGCGCTCTTTTGCCTAGTGTTCATGAGTTTTCAATTAGGTTGAATAAAAGTTACTTATTTTCTGTAACGTTCATGAGTTTTCAATTAGGTTGAATAAAAGTTACTTGTTTTCTGTAACAATGTGGAATTCCATGGCTAGATTGGCAAACAGCTTGAAAATGTTTAATTCTTATATGACATGCACAGAGAAAGAGTAGGGATTTTTGTGGCAATTATACTAGCCATGGGAACAAAATTCTGGTGGCAAAACTCACGGGGTTCATTTCAAAAGGCATGTTTCGAGTACTGAAATAAATCACAGCCCGACGTCACCACAGGCTTGTCTTTGTGGTGACCTTTCCCCTGCAGTCCCCAGCTTTGCAACTTCCTTTGCATAGTAAGTCATCTTTACATTTGGAAGGGTTTGACATTTTTAGCAATGACGGAGATGGGAATATATCTGAGTGCACCTGGGCTTCTCCCATCTCAGCAATCGAGCAGTCAGCTTAGAATGCAGCTGTTTTTGAGTTGGCTTTGCAGCTTACAGCCAACTGCTAGTAATACCTGCTGCTGAGGACAATCCCTCCTTGGGCCATTGCAATGCTGTCACCAGCAAATATAAAAATTTCGTAGAATTTTCATTTGATTGTAAAGTTAAACACCAGAATTTGAATTGTAATTTAAGGATTTAATTAAACAACTGTCCAATTACTTTTTATTTTTTCTGTAATCATGTATATTTATATTACGATTTACAATACATAAGAGCCATTTAGTACATTTACATTAAAACCCTATTATGGCTATATATTGGACACACTTTCACTTATGGCCAGCCCACTACGTTACAACCTATACAAACTTTTATGCTGGACCATTTTTATAAATTTTCATCTGTTTACCATCTTACTTCTACTAGCATCTTAACTATATTACCCTCACCAGCTTGCACACTGCATTTTTAAATTTCATGTTTTCATCTGTACATACTCTGTTTCTTTTTATCTAAACCAAGCTCATGCAATTGCAAATTTCTAATTGGACTTTCATCTGTATCAACGGGACTGTCAAAACACAATATACTTTCTTTGGCTTTACTGTCAACCCCATTTGAATACTTTTTAACTCTTTGTTTCTAAACCATTTTCAATCTAGACTTTGTATCACATGGGTTTAACCCGACATTACCTAAAGGTAGCCATTTTCCTATTTGTTCTATAACCATTTTCTTAAAAAAAAAAAAAAAAAAAAAAAAAAAAATTATTTTTAATGATAAACTTATTCCTGGCCATATGTAATACTTATTTTCACCTATAATTGGACCTTTCATTCTACTGGCTTTCAGATTATTTTTCCATGCTTTTGTATCTCATATTTGTGTTAGTTACAGTACCTCATTGTTTGTCAATTGGCCCAGTTTTTGAACCTCTTGAGTTTATCTATGTTTTTCTTTCCATCGATATGTAGCACCTCACATGTAACTCTTTGGGAATTGGAATTCCAAAATAAGATTTAAAGGGCACAAAGGCCACTGGAAGGAAAACAAGTTTAAAAGGAGAACCTTGTAGCTGCACTACGAAACAATTGTTAGAGAGAGCGGAAAGTTAGATGGAAGAAAGCAAATATGAAGAGTTACAGTGAAAGAAATGAAAGGGGATGCAGCTACAGATCAAAGGGACTCTGCAAAGGCCCTTAAGTAATGCCTAAAGTGCATCTATGTGGTGCACTGATGGCACTATCCCCCTACAGTGACCGTTGCACTATACAGTGTAAAACATTTGGTAGAAGAGGGTGGAAAGTAAAATGGAAGGAGAATATGAACGAAGGTGTGGTAAAAGGAATGACAAATTTAACACATGAGTATATGCACAAATTTATACTACAGTGAAACAATTGTACGAGAGATGTTCTATTAGAGATAAATATTCCCATTTCTAAGCAGGTGCAACATACCTAAAGATAACAAAGACCAAGTAGGCTATATCCATCAAATCTACCTCTTCAACCAAGTGAGGATCAGATGAGTGCACCAAACACAAGCCTTCAAATACTCCTCTACACCACACCAAGTTCCTCATCCTCCTGGGAAGAAGAATGAGCAGGGGTGGAAGGAGCCGACTCCTCAAATGAAAAATCCTGTCGACATGGGAGAGGTGCCTGAAAGCACACTTTTTGTGTGCCTCTAGTGCCACAAGGCAGGAGAAAGCAATGAAATAGCACAACTAAATACATGAAGCACATCTTTGTGCCTCACCCAAGGTACTAAGTTAGAAACACCTCTTATTGACACACCTCAACACCAGCAGGTGGAAGAGAAAATGTTGATAAACAATCACAGTGGAGCAGCTGGGAAGGTGGCTGGGAGGGGAAAGAGAAGTGGCTGGCTTGACTGCCTCATGTCAATGTCATCAATATAGGACAAATCTTAACCCAACAAGGTTACTAAATAGGCATCTACCTTAGATTCACCTGTGGTGCTTATTAATGAAGCAGAAAAAAAAAAAAAAAAAAAAAAAAAAATTAGAGATGGCAGAGTGAGAAGGGCCACCAAAAGCAGAAGTTTGAGATACTAGAAAAAAGATTACAAAGATTAAAGGGGTGGAAGGAAGAGAGAGAGACTGAAATACAGCCACCAATGAAAGAGATTATACAATAGATAGAAAAATATAATTAGAAATTAAACAGATGCCAGAAGAGTTTTTAACATTACCATTATTGTTTTTCTCCATCAAATTAGGATCTTGAGCTAAGTGAACCTCACTACCATTAGTCTAACGGAGGGCAATACTGTTGACTGGTGCAATGGTTTATCCTTTCCTATTGATCTTTTAGCGAGATGGATACGGGGCAAGTGTCACAGGGCATAGAACAATGTTGCCCCAAGAACCGACCTTGTTTCCTGGCAGCACACTCTTCCAACTGTCTTAGTTCCAAACTCAGACCACAGACAGGCCACTGAAAACCTTGCATCTCGATCACAAAACAGTGCACTTTGTAGGGGAATGAGAATTTGTTACTCAACAGCCAAAATTCAGTAAAAACCTCAATAGCTTCTAGAATAAGACTAAAATCCTGTCTAATTTTAGAAAATGCTTTTCTTGAACCAAAGGGGGAGCAGGAGGTGGAGCTAAGGTTGTAGATCAGATCTAGACACAGGAAGTGATGATAGAGTATGGGGTTGGAGGGGGATAATTAGGGGATGGAGCCAGACATAAAGCAGGAAGGGAAGTAAAAGGTCCATCACTGTTTCATTAATTGCTACCTCAATTATCTGATTCTTTCCTTTTTCTATATACAGTATATAGAATTTATAATTTCATCTGATTATTTGCTAAACTCTTCACTCCTAGTTAACTTCACACCCTTGACTCCAACAACTGGCAAAAATTGTCTGCTTACCTAACACTATAAAATACAGTGCATATCTAATTCTAAACAATAGTATCTGTTTATGCAGAAAGCATTCCTGCACGACCTGTTGAGTTTGTTCATACTGTCAATTGAAGGCATCATGTGCAAACAAAACATAAAATCCACAACACTTGGAAATGACAGTCAACAGCAAAATCACCGACCACCCTTAACTATACGAAAATTAATTCTGAGAACTAAGCATTTGAAACACACATGGTGGAGAATAAGTGAACAAGACAGCAATCTACATCAACCTAAGCGACCTTTTTTTGTTTTTCTGAATACTGACTGCACCTGCCAGCACGAAGATACAGCTTATCTTCAACAGTAGGTAATTCTTTATCATGAATAAAACTTATTTTTTCTAATGACATTGCCTATAAAACATAACATCCTCTTTCATCAACATACTGGATTTTTATTTAAATTTTGTTCATTATTATACTGTATACATCACTGTAAACATATAAAAAACCTTACCAATTTTTTTCTCATGAAAAGCATAATTTTGACTGTTTTTCTCATAAATTACTTTAACACCAACAAAGGCTATTCATGAGAAAGAGATGAATTACAGTAATGTATAAGTCATCAATAAAACACAAGAGACAATATATTTAACAAAGTATCAAATAAAACGACACACTTGCAATTCCTGACCCATAAAAGTTTCAGCTACATAACCTTAAAAGTAATATAATAAAATCTGAATCATTTTACCACATTCTCTCAATTATCATAAATGTAAACTTTATATCCATGAACAGCATCAATCTTTTTACCAAAATCATTTGGGTCCTCAAAAACACAAAATTACTGCACTTTCACTAACCCAATTCCTTTACACAGCCTAATACATGTGTAGGGCAAAGTCCCAGACCCCATAATCAATGTAGATGATTAAGAGCAGCTGGGTTCAGTAGATTGGCACATGCAAGAAAGGGACTTGAAAGGTTATTGGTGGTTATCTTAGTTTAATAACTAGTTTGACCAGACCACTGAGTTAACATTTTCAACTCATTTAGAGTTGTCTCGAAGGATTTTATATGAGGTCTTGTTAGTATAGTGCAACTTAAAACTTAATACAAGATGTCTGAATAAATCGAAAAGTTCAATTACTGACAAAATATAAGTAAAAGACTTCCAATACACATAAGTTGTTAGTCGAAATTAGAAATATAAAAGATTTCCTATACATGATACAAGTTGTTAGTCAAAAGTAGGCAATCACTTTAGATATGTCTGATTATAAATGTTGATCTGCATTTATGGATTGGGTCATGTGGGTCACTGTATTCATCCAATTGCCATAGGCCACATAAATGTGACCGATTTGAAGACATTAATATTAATTCAATGTAGCATTGTTTGGAATGAATACTACAGTACAACAGCCTGTTTAATTCGCAGCTGTTCAAGTCATAATTCCACTGTCTCGGCAGTTAATTTATTTTTCGTGCGGGGGAGGACCCGTTATGAAATAAAGTGATCAGGAGGGGGACAATTTGGTTAAAAGTAATGGGTTTGTGTATAAAAAAAAGCTACTAGTTATTAACAAATGTGTAACTTTAACCTAAGCAGAAGTGTGCAGAGCTACTGCAATATCAAACAATAGAAAGAAACCCAGCAAGACCAAAAGAAGCTCCTGGGGTAGCAAATCATAAAAATATCCCAAGACTCAAAGGGCAAAAGAGATTATGGCTGCACTGCATTCCTACCAAAACAACTGCATAACTTCTCGAAGGTGCGATGGATACCTCAGAAATAGTATGTCTTGCGGATATGCATGCTGCAAGGGAAGTGAAGATTAAGCATAAGATTCTGGACATGGAAGCTTGCATTGTTGTAGTTGCTGGGCCTGAGGAACTGAAGCTAAATGAAACCTACCTACAGGTATGCAACTCCAACAATAACCAGAAAAAAAAAATTAAGTTGTAACTAAATCAAGACGATTTTCTTACTTCCTTAACTGAACTGAATAAAGAATTTAGGCCAAAGGCCAAGCACTAGGACCGATGAGGTCATTCAGTGCTGAAGGGGAAATTGACAGGAAGAGGTTTGAAAGGTGCAACAGGAGTAAACCCTCAAAGCAGTTGCACTATGAATCAATTGTTAGGAGAGGATGGAAAGTAAGATGGAAGAAAGAGAATATGAAAGGAGGTACAGTAAGCGAGAGGGGTTACAGCTACAGGCTAAAGGCACGCTGCAAAGAACCCTCAGTAATGCCTACAGTGCACCACACAAGGTACACTGACGGCATTTAGCCCCCTTGCGGTGTACTTCCTTAACGGACGAGCAGCAGCAGCAATTAATCAACTTCATGAAAATGACACCAAACCTTACTATGTTAATGTTGCTTAAAAAGAGGAAAATATATTATTCCATCAAAGACGCCTAAAGAAAGAAATGAGCCAGAGACCCAGTGGACGAAGTCATGCATTATTAGTCTTTATAGCAAATACTTTAACCAAACCACTGAGTTAACATTCCTGTCACGGGGCTGCCTTGAAGAGTATATTTGTAATAAATACATTTTATTTTGGATTATTTAATATTGCAACTCCTCAATTATTATTATTAGTATTATATCATTTATACAATAATTAGTTTCATCAGACCACCAGGTTAACATTCTTGACGCTCACAAGGATGGCCCAGAGTGTTTGTTCTCAACAGGTATATGGAGTCTCATGTTGCAGATGCTAACAAAATTTCTTTCAAAGATTTGTTTCCAGTACTTGATACATCCTGGAATATGTGTATGTGTTTTTTTGCATTAAGGGATCGAGTCATGCAGCTTATCCATCAAATACACAAGTCAAATGAGTGTTACCAATTGGAATACACAATGCAGTATACTGTATATTAATTCATGGTGTTCTCTCTGGAATGAACACCACAACCTAACATTTGTTTCACTAGGAAGATTATTATAGTAATCCCTTAATTATCTGTATTTCTACAATCAGAACATCAACATTATCCAGGTGGTCTGCAGCACCACAATTTATAAAACGGAATAAACAACTGTCTATATGGTTGGCAATGGTACCTGGGCAGAAAGGGCAATAACAACATTGTTAACAGTCATTAACACACCAAGAGGTATTGTGGGGGTTGGAAGGCCAGAGTAAGTGTTATGGGGGGGAGGGGGGAGCTAAGTGGGAATGGCTGGGCGACCCCTTGTGTGCGTGGGAGCTTTTGGGGCTCCTATTGGCTTAAAAGCAACGTCATTTAAAACTTCACTAGACCGAATTTTATTTATAGCCTTAGACGGCTGAGTATTGGGTGGGTGGGGGCGGGGGGTTGGTTAGGCCAGCAGAATGAAGGTCAGGAGGGTTGATCAGGCCTTTGTCTGCTTCTGAGTTTTTGCAACTGTTATGGGCTTAAAGGCAATGTCATTACCCATTCTTTTGTTTACAGGTTTTTGGGTGAGAAAAATGTCATGACTATGTTATAGAAATTTCAATCTATCACTGATTGTGTGTTTGTGTCTGTGTGCAAGTCCTCCCTTTCTAACTCGCTTCCACCTCCCAGATTCCAAAGGATAACTCTAATGGTGACAACGAATTTATGAGCGCTTAAATTTACAAACAAAATGATTCTACTACAGTATTAAGATTTTCTGTAAAACTTGAAAAGATTACAAAACAACGTAACAGCATTAATTGCCTAGCTGTGTTACGTCAGAACTTTTCTTGCCCTTCAGCCTCTCTGTCCGTAAGCCTGCCTGTGTACAGTACTGTATATATACATGTAAGCATGTACACATACATGTACACATCACACTAAGGTAAACTATAATACGCACTTGCTGTGCATTTGCTTGCCTTTCTCTCTCTGGGCTATACTTTGTTATTATTTTACAGCATATGGCATATGAAAATTTGAATCCTTACTCATCCAAAACACATCATAAATCAACCTGGGCAATTGTCATTGGCTGAAACCTTGGGTAAACAGGTAATGCAATATGTTTACTAATAAACGCAATTATATAAATCACACATCATCAAGGAGTATAAACTTGTAATGAAATAGTCATGCATAATGCAAGATTCAGAGACAGATGGTTAGTAAACACACATTCATTATTAAGATTGCTTATTGACAAATGAACTAAACTTTTATAATGTAAATTTAATTGCACAGTACAGTACTGGTCCCTGACACAAACAATACTCTACATTCACTTCTTGCTTGGTTTAACCGTTAAATTTTCCAAGTCTACACGAGTCTAAGACATGAAATACTTTCCTTCAGATCTAACCATTTACAAACTGCTGGTTTAAAAGCTCTTGTAATCAACTCAGTCAAATGGGAAATGTTAAATTTTCAGAGTTGACAATTGCCATTTTGTATCTCTTTCTCTCTCAATCTTATGAGTACTTAGGAGCTGATTTTCATACCTTAAAGAAATTGGTATCGCCTTGTTTCTTTAGGCTGCACATATTCACAGTATAAACTTGATATACAGTACATGATAAGTTATCCCTTAATGGAATGTATTCATACAGCTGTGCTATTTAGTAAATATAGTGCATTATACATTTACCACAGGTTTCAACCAATGATTTATGAAAGCCTAAACTCTAGTAGCTTACATATACATATTCAGTACTATACTGTACTGGGAAGTACAAAACATGGAAAAAGGTAGGAGCTCATGGTTTCACATCCATACAGTACTGTTAAGTCTATTGTATAATGTACATCTATCTCTACAGACCTTGGTGTATACAGTAAAGTGTAGTGGCAAGGTAGGAGAAGAACGGTTTGAAGTTAACGGTTACCACTTTACATTCACAGTGTTTTTTCATCATATCTGGATATTTCCAATATCCAGAGGGGCTAAGGGTGCACAAATCCAGATGATCAAGGGACAAAGAGAAGTAGAGCTAATCTGGATCCTGCTGTGGAGACAGAAAGCCCTTCTGGTATAAAGAATGGACAAAAGAAAACTTAGCATTACCTGGGTCAAGTTCCCTGTCACTTTCATGCAGAACAGCCAAACTCAAAACAGAAATGTTGTAAGAACTGAAAAGATAATGTTGCATATTCTGAGCTCTGAAAAGATCTTTTGAACTTTGAAGGTGAGACCAAAAATGTCCAAGAATGGACCATCTCCATAGAGGAGGATCAAGCAGTTCCATGCCATTGGTCAAGAAAAAATGAACTTATGGTAATAAAGGCTTTCTGTTTTTGATGACCAAACACTTCCCAGGTAGACCCAACATAATAACCTAAAAGAAGTGCAACAAGTTATGCATCATTCATTCCACAGAAGAGCAATGCCTAGCAGGCACAGGTTCTGATTTCCCTCTTAAGTTCATTGGTAATCCCCCAGCTATAAGCTGGATTCAGCAAGTAAAAATGGTGTTACCTTAAGACCAGACATGCTGTTGTAAGCAAATAAATCTTCGTAAGGTCGAAAGGTCAAAGACACAAAGGACAGGACTGGAATACTGAGAAAAAGCACAGGTTCTTCCCCAGTGGGACACAACTGGGTACATGCAAAAGCAAATTTAATTCCAAGAAGAAACTGTCAAAGTCAGCCTGAAATGAGTCCTTGAAGTTAAAATTGGAACTTCGCTATAAGGAAACTAGATAGCTGTATTAACTAGTCATAAAGCCTTCCACCCACCTTTCGGTGTGGCTCCTTAATGAAAATCTGTGGAGCAACCATTAACCCAATGACACAAGGCAGCTGGAATTCTACTTCTACGCAAGAAGAAAAGGTCACTTCTTGTTATTAACATCCCTAAAACTGAAGTGCTGGGATTCAATGACTTGTAAGACAAAGCAGATTTGGGCAAGAATGAAGGTATTTTCTTCTTCTCAAGAGGAAGCAACAAGTCAAAGACAAAGCAGACTTGGGCAAGAATGAAGGCATTATTTTCTTCTCAAGAGGAAGCAAAGACTAATATACCTTTCAACATGGCAAAAAGATGACAGAAACTCCCACTAAACTACAGTATAAGATAAAAGGAATCACGCTTCCTCATGGATTACTGAGAACCAATACCCAAAACAGGAAGCAACTGACAAAATGATAACTGAGTTTCTGCACTGAGAGACTTTAAAAGTAATGAAGTCTTGAGGTGATAGGCTAGGACTAACATCAGTGACAAATGCCAAGGCAAGAAATTCTTAGTAAATCTTCCCTCCTGACAAATCAAAACACCAGAAAGAAATTCTCCAGGAGCTTTGAGAATTTAGATTTACAACCTGACAAAAATTCTCTCTTAATCTTGACTTGGACAAATAGCAGAGACAAGACCGGAAGGGGCAAAGTGAATATCAAAAAGATTCCTCCTCCTTATTAGTCAAAGGGTGTTATTGTGTGCTCACTAAAAAATGTTTATTCAGAAGAGGATTCTTCAAGAAATGATAATAGGCCTCATGACAAATGCACGACAACTTTTACCGAGCAGAGCAAGAGGAGGAAGATACTTCTCTCAAGATGGATTTGGACATGTGAGGTTCCTTGCACATCATAGATTCTCAGAAGTGCTAATGAGTGCAGCATGGAAGAGGATTAGGCCACTCAAAGAAGTTTGTTGGTTCTTCCAAAACAAGACTCTTGTTCTAAACAACAAGAGAGACTGGAAATGAAGAGGGCCTGAAAGGCTAGTATCTAAAAGTATGCGCTAGCCATGCACTTCCAAGCAAAGCAAGACCTGTCCCATGAGTGACAAGGACTTGTGTCTGCAGAGTTGTAACTTCACTCTTGTCAATGAAAACCTGGCAGTAGTGTGGCATGAGGCAGCGAGATGAGACTGTCTGAGAGGTAGACCATACCAAAACTACTAGCTAGCATCAAGGAGTGAGGCCAAGGGCAAGAGAGGAGTGGTCACTGATCATCGACTGATTTATACATTTTAGGCATACATGCCAAGCACTGGGGCAATACACCAACACATGAAATACACAACCAACACAGGCATTACGAAGACAACAAGCAATATTGGAAGGATGAAGAGCTGCTTGAAGCAGCAAACATAGCTGAAGAAGTGTGCAATTACTACTGTTGCTGTTGCTACAACTATTACAGATGCTCTTGCTAAAAAGCTAACACAAAGATTACAAGAGAAGGCTCATGAAAAATCAATTTTTCTCAAGTTGCTGCTGATGCTCTTCTTGTAAGAGGGACCAATTCTAAAATTGGTTAATATTGTGTCATTCCTTTTGACAGAATGAATTCCATTTTCCAACACTGAGCTCAATCTGCTTTATTTCAATATTACGTTCATTATTCCATATATTCTGCAATTTATTATAATGGGCTTTAGAGATGTTATATAATCACTGATGGGAATATCTACGTGTGATGATGGGCATAGCAGTTGCAGCTTTGGCCGTTGTGCTGGCTTTTTCATTTTCTTTAATGCCTGTGTGGCCAGGAATCCATCACATTTCTACCGTCTTCATATCCAGTATTCGATACTGTAATTTGTGAATTCTTAAATGTAATATACTGTGCAAAGGTACTTTTTGGATAATAGTTTTGATGGGTTTCTATAGCACTTCTAGGGCTGCTAAAACTTACAAGTTTCCGCAATGGCACATCTTCAATAACTAAGATACTGCTGGAGACTGATCAGCTGCAGAAAAAGGCTGGTGCAGATGCATGGCTGCTGCTGGCATTGGTGTTGCCCAAGCTTGGAGGCCAGTTGGATCATATATGGAAGAAAAAGCAAGCAGGATCTTAAGGCCAGACACAGGGGAAACGCCTGATCTAGGAATCCATGGGGACTCTTGAGGAAATCAGGTAGCAAATTTGGCAAGAGATAAGCAATGTCCTAAGAGAGAAAACTTGTCTCAGTGACCACACACACTGTCACTTGTCAATCAAATATGTTTTTAGTAAACTAATAAACATTTTAACAACTGTAATATATTAAGAAGAATCTCACTGAAAAACTATACATTTGCCATGAAACTGTATGGGAAATACTGTACACAATCCAATATGGAAGACTGGGAAGTGGAAACCCTGCTGTGGAAAAAAAGGGGGGGAATAAAAAAAATTGTTGCTAGTTTTCCTGATGGGAGTTGGCAGAAACTGTACAAGAGTGTGGATGGATTTAATTTCACTTCTAACCCCTTACACACAAACTAACCCCGAGGGACACTGCACACATGAGCTAGCTACTATGCCTAGTGTCTTTTTACTTTACAGTGGATTATAGTGTCTATAAATTTACACAACGCATCACTATGGCAACATGAAGGCAATGAGTTTAAAATAAAACAAAAGCAAAAACATTTCAAGAAACAGAAGCTGATACAATTTGGCGTTGCTCATGAAAATGTTCTTAAAATCTCTCATAAAATATTGTATGTACCTTGACCAAGTATTAACAGTTTATAGCAGTATTCTGGTTAACAAAATCACTGACAAAATATCACAACAAACATGATACTTATCATAACCAAATTAATGACAATGTGTTTATTGACATGCTACTAAATTGTACTCGTAAGTACAAAAACTGAAAAATTAACAAAAATAAAATATTCCATTACAAAACATACAATAAGGAACCTTTAAAATTATACTTCACAGTAGTTTAACAAGACAACAAATTCATAAGGTTTGCCTGAAGGTTATGTTCTTACATTATCATCATCCGTATACTCTGGAGGTTGATTTACCAAACCACTGAGCCAAAACACTTAAGACTTTCATTGGGCTGGCTTTGCTTTTAATGACAAAATTTGAATGTTACTTAACACACTGCATTTCTTTAAAAAATTATAACTGGGAAATAAAAAAAAATTATAAAAATTTGAGACAAAACTTGTGTTTCCAGAACCAGACATTTGCTCTTGGTTTAAGTTTGGCCATTCTCTGAAGAGGAGATTGGGTCAAGTGGGATATTTACTAAATATTCAAGGGTCCAATGAGTGCAACTAATTTGGAGACAGGGTAGAATTACTACATGGCATTTTTTATTTGAAGACTATCATGAATAGGTTTAATGTTTTAATATATCACTACAGTATCAAGTCAGGACTTGTTAAAATTTGCCATTTGTTACACATAACTGGTCTTAGAGATGTTATGTCACTGACAAGAATGGCTTTTTTGATTTGGACACAACTGCTGCAGGTTTAGCTAATCTACTGGAATATCCAATCCATGAAATGGGCAGGATTCCAATTTATTTCAACATTAACAATAGCTCCAACATGCCCAAGGACCCCATAAGGGATAAAGGCCAGCAAGGAAAGAGAAACTGATAAGAATAAAGTTTAAAGAGAGAGAAAAAAAAGAATATTCATTCTTTACAACTCTCATGAATGCAAGCACCTACAATACATCGCAAAAGAAATTTCAAAGTATTCTCAAGGTTATTACTTTAGAAGTCCCTTGAATGGAATTATGTTGCTTTTTTAATACTTAATCTAACCTGTATTAACCCTATATTACCCAAGCATACTTCCCTTGGATCAAAAAATTATTGCTTTGGTTTTTAGACTTCTATGGACCAGACATATGATCATCATTTTTCTCACAATTTAATTCAGTTTTAACAATTAGACAATAGTGATGATTTCATCATATTGGTCAACATGGAAGGGAAATTTGTCAATCAATGTGCCAGAATTATTTCATATTTGGTCCACTGAAAGTATTAGTGTTCATTTTCTTACTAGGAGTGAATACAGTATTAGCATGACAAACGTAAGTACAACATTGTATGTGACAGCTTAAAATGAAAAATATAACTTATTCAGGAACAAAAGTCATCCACTTTTATAATACAAGAAAATTAATTTTCAGATCCTCTCATATGAGAGAGAGAGAGAGAGAGAGAGAGAGAGAGAGAGAGAGAGAGAGAGAGAGAGAGAGAGAGAGAGAGAGAGAGAGAGAGGGGACTTTTAGGCATGAAATTGAAAAGTTAAGTATATCTTAGTTTAACCAGACCACTGAGCTGATTAACAGCTCTCATAGGGCTGGCCCGAAGGATTAGACTTATTTTACGTGGCTAAGAACCAATTGGTTACCTAGCAATGGGACCTACAGCTTATTGTGGAATCTGAACCACATTGTGACGAGAAATGAATTTCTATCACCAGAAATAAATTCCTCTAATTCTTCACTGGCTGGACGGAGACTCGAACACTGGGCCAACAGCGTGCTAACCAAGAGCTCTAGCCACCCCTCCAAAGAAGAACTGCATGAAATTGAAGGCAACAACTCTCTCATTTAGACATGTTAAAATTCCATTTGAGACGGGTAGGTCGCAGAACAAGCGAGGATAATGGGTGACACAGACAAAGATATTCTGAAGGTCAGTAGGAGATGCCATTTCTCCTGTGGATAGTGGTACTTTTGGCCTCGTAACCTCTTTGACATGTCATCCAAGCTTGACTGATAGTCATATCAATCATGTAAAAAATTAATCGATGATGTTTCTTTGATCCCACTGGGATTCTGCACAATGATAAAAGACAATTAGCCAGATCAACACCCCAGGTTTATATTGTAGAATTTTACTGTTTGGCTGTGGAATCTCCACAACTTTCTTCATACTTTTGTCATAATGGCGTGCAATATGAACTGATCAACTTTCAGCACAAGAGGGGAGCATCATTATCTGATGCTAACTTAAGCCTTAAAAGTCGACATGGCCTAACTGTCCCACAGCACCAGATTCCTTTTTCAGCCATATATTTCTGAAGTGAAACAGGGGTAAACCAACTATCAGAAATAGGTGATTATTATTGCTTTGTATTGTTTCATCCAAGTGCAAAATGATGTTTGGAGAGGCACTGAGTTCTGGAATACCTTCTGTATTCACAGATTGAATGGACCCTGTATAGGAATGAAATCATGAATAAGAACTCCACTGTCTGCAAGAACAAAGATCTTGAACCCCCCCCCCTTTTTGGGCTTCATAGGTATTGTTTCACAGCATGCCTACCTTTGAAAGGCACCATCTGCAGGTCCATGGAAATGTTTTGTTGCACTGGAAGGTTCCTGAAACTTCTTTGTTAAGTGATCTACCACTGGTAATGATAAAGAGCTTATGATAGTTTATCTCATCATCATTCTGCCTGATGTTTCGGTTTGATTTTTTAAGCTCCCATCTATTTCTGCACATGATCATAGCAGCGTAATCTCTACCTTCCAAACAAACACCCAAACCAGTGCAGACGTGTTTGAAGAGTTTGAATGATGGTGAAATGAGTAAATAATCTTATTCATTATTCAAGTTCCTCCATAGATAGATACAGCAGGTTTATATTTTTCTGTGAAGCAAAGAGATTCAACTGATGGACTACATCTAAGAATTCTGAAGTGAAAAGCTTCTTGAAACACAACACTGGCTTTCCTAAACAAACATCAGAGAAATTACTCTTTGAGGCATTCTAAAACACATACAAACTTTTCACCAAAATTGATGACATGTCTCGGGCAATTACCCAAACTCGTCATCTCCCAGGTCCTGTCCTTCATCAGAAGATTCACCACTCAGTACAGTCTTTCTCAACTGGCACTACTCCTGTATTTTGTTTGAAAAGCAGCCTGCTTCTAACTCTTGCATAAAAGCAAAAATAACCAAGCTAAATAGAAAAAAGACTTTAGGTATAATCATTTCAGTCTGCCATAGCATGTTCATAAAGAAAACACATGGCAAGTCATGATTTACTACTATAATTCCTCATACATGCTCAATATCACAAGGTACAAGTGAAGGGCATGTACAGTATTATACACAAGCAGTATAAAGTCAGTGCCCATGTGACAGACATGACAAAAACATATATTTGCTCAAAGATCATATATTTCAACAAAAACTCAGGAGACCGATGGAGTTTCATGATCTACAGGTATTCTTTTATCAATAGTAAATTTACGAGACATGACATGACGTAAGTGACACTTCATCCATGGCCTACAAAAGATGGGAGTAAACACACAGCATCAGTCACATGTATTTTTCAAAATTTAACTGAGCATAGCATCCTTTATTCTAAACCAATTAGCTTTCAGTTTTTTTTTTTTGATAAAGGGATACTGTACTAGATGAATTCGTCATGCCTGACATAAAGAAGGGCGATGCAACCTGCCCTATTGAGAGCCAATGGAAAGTTGGGCCATAAAGGGTTAAAATACCAGATCTTTGCAGCTAAATGAGTTACATTTAAGGAAAAACCTGTTTAAAAAATGAAAATATATAAAATTTTTCTTTTTTTTTTTTTTTGCAAATTTCAAGCAACTCTAATGAAGCAACACGTTAAGTAAAATGGAATTCATGGAACCTGAAAGTGAATATACAATTTCTCATTTATTCACTTGAAATAATAATGAGTACTTGTATTTCTTACCTAATTACATGGGCTAGACCTAGTTATTTCAACAATGTTCACTGCACTACAAGACAGAGCAAATTTAACCAGTAGCTTCAAAACTTGTAAATCTTGAAGGTAGATGATCACAGGAAACCATATATTAACCTGCAATGAGAAAAATGGCAAGCATAAATTTAATGTTGTAATTTGGACAGTTTCATATAACAATGCGGTGCAATTAGTAAAACATAAGCTCTTTTAAAAGTACAGTAGAGTAACTTGGTTTTTTCCCCTAATCATACAAACCAGAGCCTTTTATAAAGGAGTAAAGTATTCCTCATTGCAAACCGGGGTGGTTGTTGGAATTGGAATATAAAATTTAGGCCAAAGGCCTGGGACCTATGAGGTCATTCAGCACTGAAAGTAATGTTGAAACAATTGTCAGGAGAGGAAGGAGAGTAAAAGGGAGAAAGAGAATATGAAAGGAGGTATTGTAAAAGGAAAGACAGGGGTTGCAGCTGGGGCCGAAGGGATGCTGCAAAGAATACTAGGTAATGCCTACAGTGTACTGCATAAGGTTTTCAGATTGCTGAATAACCATCACTCACCTTCCGTCAACAGCTACTTTTCCTTCAGCCCTAAGGACAATGCTGGGTGGCTAAGGTGGTTTAAGTTATAAAAGGTTCTGGTTTGCATATACTGTATAGGAAAAATACAAATTACTCTAAAAACCTGACTGTTTCAACAAATACAAACTACAGGCAGTCCCCGGGTTACATCAGCCTCGGCTTACGTCATGTCGTTCCGAGCTTATGGTGCTTTTCAAATGTGTCCTTGGATGCTCTGAGGTTACGTCGTTTCAGTCTTATGGCATGCTGAAGCGACAGAAGAATATTTGTACATTTTTGGAGGAAATTCTACAAGATCATGGGTGCACACCTCACCAGAAGCAAGGTAAATCAACTGGGATGAGTCAGTAAGTCCTGAGAAGTCTCCCTGGGAGGAGGCAGCCACTCCCAGTGAAGGAGCTTCTCCAGTCTAGTACGAAGAATGCCTCCAGTGCACAAGACGAGAGGGAGGATAGCTGAAGGAAGACTTCCCCTGCTCTCTCTTCTCTGAGAGCTGCCGTCCAGATCGCTGAGAGCCTTCCCAGCAGAAGATGAAAGAACCATCTTTTGGTAACCTGGAGGAGTCGGAAGAGTCGGAAGGCTTGTCACTGAAGCCAGGGAGGCCGGGGCCAGAGGCGAGAAGAATCCCGGAAAGGCTCTGCAGCAAGTACATCAATAAAGCTGCACAAGCTGTCAAAGGGGAGCCCTGATCCACTTCACTAATTTCACCTTCATCCTCTGACGAAACGGGATACAGCATTAGCAAATCTTGAGGGGCCTGGGATAAAGAAGGCGGCTCTCTCTTGAGCAAATTTAAGATGTCCGCCAGCTGATGCTGAATGGGAGCTTGCGATGGGTTTGGCATGTCCGCAGAAGGTGCTGGGATAGCTGTTGTCTGGTGTTTGGCATCAGGTGCCAGACACGTCTGGAAAAGTGCCGAGTGTTCCAAAGAAGGCAAAGTCCATCCATGAGCTGAAGTCTTGTGTGATGGCGGGCACTCAGGTGTAACTGGAGGAACTGGCACTAACGAGCTACCAAGCATTCAGGCGTTCCTGGGAGGTCGGTTGCTCTTGGGAGCTCAGGTGCTACTGGGCCCTCATGAGATGACAAGGAGCATCTCGAAGCAGACGAACGCTTGGCTCACACACAGGATGCACTGGAGAAAAGCGTTCTGGGGGATCCCAGGAACTAAAAGAAGGCTGCTGCAGGGGCTCCCTAAATTTCTTTTAAGGCACTGAAGGGGAGCAGACCGTGTCCACTGCGGGCCTTTTCAGTGGCCGCGATTCTGTTTGGATGCCCTTCCAACAGCTATTCTTTGCTGCAACCTGGGAAGTTGCAACAGGTCCGACTGCGGCAACGACTGCCAATGGGCAGGACCCCACCGACCTCCCTTGGGCCTCCGCTGTGACTGTTCCCAGGTGTAGGGGAGTACGCCAGTGACCTTTGCCTAGGAGTGTAGGCGGAACGAGCAGCCGCCATCTCCACTAACACTAAGACTTTTTTCCATGTTGTCCATAAGGACATGCGCTGAAGCACCCAACTGGGTCACAGTATCCACAATTAATCCCATTTTGACATTAAAAATTATGTATGAGTTTCGACTTGAGGCTGGCAAGGGGGTCGGGTTTGGAAGCTAGAGCGCTGGGTAAAGGAGTAGGATGAATAGTCGGACAATTGGGAACAGGTGACACAGCGGGAGCAGGCAAAGGTAAAGTAGGAATATCATCATCAACAGAACTAATGTCTTGCTATCTACTGTCTTTTTCGGCTCTAGCAGCTGCCTTACGTTTCCTGTCTCTTGACTAATTTCGCTAAATGAGACCCAAAAAATTTTCTAGCACCCCACTCTGAACATTCATCACAATCACCTGAACTCTCTTGTCCCCACATACATTCTATGCACATAGAGAGAGTCATATTTCTCTTTTAACAATTGCACAAAGCAGCTAGCAGCACTTGAGTCAGACATACTAGGCTAAGTCTCAGAAGTCAACAATCAAGTTATAATGTAAGTCAAAGAAGAAAATCTAAACTGCAAATCAATGGAAAGAGAACCTAACAAATACAAAATAAGCTACCAGTACTTCACCCAAAGAAAAATCTCAAAAGGAAAAGTGATGAAAGCCAAACAGCAGAAAAACAACTGAACCTCGCAGTTGAAGTCATTCCTCTCTTACCTCGAAAGTGGGTGGTGGCTAGTTACCTACACCGACTAACGTGAAATTCAAAATTTTTGAGCTGCTGGTGAGTGAAACTATAAGCAATGTAAATACTTGGGAAGTTACATATATAAATTTAAATTTTTCTGGACTCATGTATCCAATAGGTAACAAAATCTGATGTTGAAGTCCATTTAAATGAAATGCCATTGTACACTAACAATCTGATCAATTATGAGTACAAAATTTTCTTAAACCTGATATACTCTATCTAGAATAAGCCAGCCTTGTGCTGGCATGGGCCTTTGTTCTTCAGCAGCCCATAAAAACATATATTAAAATCTAAAAAACCACTTTGTTTCATAACTGTAGCAATACATACAATTAAAAAACCACAAGTTCCTTGGCTATACCTGTTTCAATCAACCCTCCTTGTATATATACCCATCAATCTAACTCAAGGTCCTAGTAAAAATCACTTAACAATAGGTACAAATGCTTTTAAAGCATGAAAAGCAATATCAGACCTTGTGATACCCTTCTTGTGATACCCTCTTACACTACATCAACCTCAACTCTGGTTTACTTACATTTACCTAAATTTTGCCTAACATGTCTGGTGTTCAAGAAAATATTTCAGCATCATGCTCAAAATTCTGTCTGAACAATTCCAATCATCACTTACCAAGAATTTTGATCACCAGTGCTATATGATTTACTTCCAAGGCAAACTGATGTGGTAACTTATTAACAACCCATACACTATAACACTCAGGTTATGCATATTTTACCAGTGAATGTCCCAGTTTATGTTTTCATCTTTTTCAAAATAATAACACTGTTTCTTCTCCACTCAGCTAAACTACCAAGCCATTAAGTCTTACCTCAAAGAATTCTAATTTTATAGTACTAGGTTAATACTAAAGTTACTTTGGGTCCACTAAACACCAATGATCATGGTTTGCACATTACACACTGCATTTAACAAGCCCTTCCCTCCTCACCCACACCACAATCAGACTCTTAGGCTATGTCATTTCATCTGTCTTCACAGGATACTTTGGTCCTGATAAATACAAACTGAAAATGGTAAAACTGAAGGCTATCACTGTGGCCTGGTTCATTAAGTCGCAGACCAGAGTAATTACCATCTTTTGTTTATGTTTATGATAGTTATGATCTTACGTTTTGTTTTTAAGTTCATCCCCAAGGGGTTGTTACTGAACATGGCAGCCATTTGGCAAATGAACTCATAGTTACTGAATCAAAGGGGTGCGGTAGTAGTCTTCAGTTTTTACCCTAAAGACAAAATTTTATACCTAAATCTTGACCTGCTTTCTAGTCCTATGGTAAATGTAAAGATGCTGCCACACGAAGGTATCAGCAATATAATTTTTTAGCTAAACAATATAGACAAGGGTGTAGATGATGGAGTCAAGATGAGATAATCTGAGAAATCTACCTAGACAATAAAAAATTCAGTCTTTTGTTTGTGTTTACATTCATCCCCAAGGGGCTGGTTCTAAATATGGGAAAAACTCCAAAGGATGCCTTCAGGAAGAGTGCAAAAACAATGGGCAGTAAGTAGCCCATTATTTTGGTAAATTTCTCAAATTAGGCTATCTCACCTAGGCTATATTGCATTATATAGGCCTACACCCTTTTCTATATTATCTAGTCAAGAATGGAATGGAAGGTAAAATTTAGGCCAAGGCCAAGCACTGTGACCTAAGAGGCCATTCAGCCCTGCAAGGGAAGTGAGAGTAAAAAGGTTTTGAAGGTGTAACAGGAGGAACATTTCACAGTTGTACTATGAACAATTGTTATTAGATGGTGGAAAGTAAGATGGAAAAGAGAATACGAATTGAGGTATAAGCTTGTAAAAAGGAATGAAAGGGGTTGCAGCTAGGGTCCTAAGGGACACTGCAAAGAACCGTGAGTAATGCCTACAGTGCACTGCATGAGGTGCACTGGCGGCACTAACCCCCTTTGGGATCTTCAGTTATGGGGTTAGGCGACGCTATAGCAATTGCAAGAAGATACCTTCAAGCGGCAGTCTCATTTACCTAATCTTAATATTATCTCTGAGATTCCTGCAAAGAAATTAACACCGATCTTGCATCACAATTGCTGTACCTGACATAAATAAAGTAGCCTAACCTTACTACTGGAATATGTTCATGATTAGGGTAGGAGGCCGGCCAGAATTTTATAAGTTGCCAGTAAAACTGGATCCAGTGAGCCATTTTTGCATGAAACCCAAAATGCTAGGAAATGATGGGGAACTAAAGGAACCAGTGATTCTAAGCTGTAGTTCCGCAGTGAGCTAGTCTATGGCAATTGACGTTTTCCTATGTTATTTAACTTGCTTTACAAGAATTTAAATTAATATTTTGTCGGCCGGCTGTAACTAAACCGTAATTGACCTTTGAAGACTGCACAATACCGACGGGATAGATCTAAGCTGGCATTCCGTGGCGAGTCCCCACCCCTCCATAGCTAATACGGCAAAATTGTAATGGTAGATCTAAGTACTGTAGTAGCTCCGCGGCGGCGATTTCCTTCTAACTTGACTTTTTTCTACAGTTTTTTGGTTGTTAATTATGGATTTACCTTCAATTTTTGTCACATCCAACAAGGGGTTTCCATACGCGATCTTCACAAGACAGAGCACGGGTATGTCTGTTTGGAACGGTTCATATCCCATCTGGCAAGTGCAATAACTTTTTAACGTATGGGTACCATACCCCCCGGGCCAGTACTAAACACAGCGAAGGAACATTCCATTTGGCGGACAACAAACAAATGCACCACCAGTATCAGAGGCCCTAAAAATGTAGGAAAAACCAGTTTTCAAGGTAAAAACAGGCGTGGAGCTAATACTTACAATTACCATTATAACTAGTAAACACCCCTAAAAATACCAACCTAATGTACCCTAGGGGTGTTTGCTGGTTACAATTTTGCTGCATTAGCTATGGAGGGGGGTAAGGGCTCACCGCGGAATGCAGCCTTAGATCTACCCCGTCCTTGTTACTCCTTGGGCGTGTGGATTCCGTTCTCAGGTAGCACTCTGCTGGCCGCGAGTTCGAATCTCCGAGCGGCCAACGAAGAATAAGAGGAATTTATTTCTGGTGACAGAAATTCATTTCTCGCTATAATGTGGTTTGGATTCCACAATAAGCTGTAGGTCCCATTGCTAGGTAACCAACTGGTTCTTAGCCACGTAAAATAAATCAAATCCTTCGGGCCAGCCCTCTCTAGGAGAGCTGTTGGTATTATTCTACTTATGGACATTAATTGCTTTCAACATAAAATATAGGTTTTCTGTTGTATTATGATGTGATTTGAATGATTTTGAGGTTTATTTCCATCGCAAATGAATACTTATCCTTCCCGGCAAATGATATATTGTATACAAAATTAATAAAATTACGACTTGTCAGAATACTGCACTTTTCTCCATAGCTAATACGGCAAAACTGTGTTTACTGATTACAGTTTTGCCGTATTAGCTATGGAGAGGGGGGGCAGTATTCTGACAAGTCGTAATTTTATTAATTTTGTATATATCATTTGCCGGGAAGGATAAGTATTCATTTGCGATGGAAATAAACCTCAAAATCATTCAAATAACATCATAATACAACAGAAAAACCTATATATATTTTATGTTGAAAGCAATTAATGTCCATAAGTAAAATAATACCGAGCTGTTAATCAGCTCAGTGGTCTGGTTAAACTAAGGTATACTTAACTGTTTCTACACCGTCGTGTAGTCTTCAAAGGTCAATTGCAGTTTAGTTACAGCCGGCCGACAAAATATTACTTTAAATTCTTGTAAAGCAAGTAAAATAAAATAGGAAATCATCAATTGCCATAGTCTTGCTCAACCACAGAACTACGGCTTAGAATTACCAAGGAACCTAAAAACACCAACCTAACGTGACCTAGGGGTGTTTACTGGTTACGATTTTGCTGTCAGGCTATAAGGTTGTAGTTTGATTAATTCTTTATTTATCATTTGCATATAGTGTTTCTGGGGTTCAAAATAATGAGAATGAAGAGATCTTTTCAAAAATGTAGGTTACAATCTCATTTCGTGTATTGGCAACTTATAAAATAATACCAAAGGTCTACGAACCTCTGCTTTGGGACCTTAGACTACAACCAATAGCCTAGACTACCCATAACTACTCTAAACTTTCACGGGAGATCAACCTGACGGCACCAGGAGCCACATGGCGAATGATACCTTTGGAAGCCTAGTCTAGGCTACACTTTCCAGTGTTTACGCCCCCTTTTCATCATGTTACGTTTAATTGCAGCTTTAACCTAACAACCTACGTGTTAATGAACCTGGTCGAGACTTACTTTAAGTATAATGTGGAAGAAAAGCCAATCAAACAACTAATTATCACACACTAAACTCGGGACTCAAAACAAAGTCACTGATATGGGAGAGAAACTCAAGTCAGTAGTCACGTGATCCAGGATTCCAGGTTCCAATACTCGTGCTGACAGCTTTGAATACTATTTCGGACAATTTCTTGATATTTTTTTGTGCATTTTAGTAATACTATTGAAATACGTGACGGCACGTAAATATAAATATAACTGATATTATTTGTCATTATTTCTAAGTCATAACCTATTATTATTTTATGTATATAGTTCCATAGAACGAGACTTAACGGAACACCATCTTCCCGCGGAAGATGATGTAAGAAAACAAAATAACACATATAACAAATGATGCAGCGACCTTGGATAAAAGAAAAATAAATGACACAACTCAACGTTAGTTTCTGCTGATAAACTTGAGATGTAAAAGTTAGAGAAAGGAAGAACTTTTCCTCCGAACAACAAACATAAGCCTTTTTCTCCGAACAACAACCATAAAAATTTATGGGGATTTATATATTATATATATATATATACATATATATATATATATATATATATATATATATATATATATATATATATATATATATATATATATATGCCTTTTTTTTCTATAATAGATTTTTATTTTTTCCCCATTTTTATTTTTCTCACATTTGTTATTGATACTCAAATCTTCAATATTATTTTGTCATTACTTTTCATGGGGGGGGGGGCACGTGTCCAGGTGCGCCCACAATCCCCCTGGATCCGCTAGTGAGCTCTGCCCAGTCATAATCCAAAGGAGATTTTATTTCCCCTTAAATAACTGACAGCTACGTCAGACCTCTGTCATACATGGTGAAGTCATCTGTCCCTGAGGAACGCTGGAAATTTTCTGCATTTGTGGTCATTCCTGCTTCAACAGTAAGAGGAAAAAAGGTGGAAGTAATCTTTTGATGACAGTAATAACTTCACTCATTTATCTGTAGGCTACCCATCACATTGCATAGGCCTATTACATGGATACTAAGTAATGGAACGGCAGAAAAGAAACCAACCAAATTCAGAGTGATTTGAATTTTTCCTATGATACGAACCTCAACTTTGAATTGGGGCATAGAATTTAGGCCAGAGGCCAAGCGCTGGGACCTATGAGGTCATTCAGCCCCTAAAAATAATGTTAAATCAATTGTTAGGAGAGGGCGGAAAGTAAGGTGGTAAGGAGAGAAAATATACGGATGTACAGTAAAAGAAGCGAAACGGGTTGCAGCTACGGACCGAAGGCACGCTGCAAAGAACCTTAAGTAGTGCCTACAGTGCACCATCTGAGGTGCACTGACGGCACTACCTCCTGACGGGAATCCTACTCTTTCATAGGTGGAGTACAGTACGCAAAGCGCACTGTGGCTGTCTGCTGACTTAAAAAAAAACACACATACAAATGCCTAACGAATAGGTAGTGAGTCAACTGTGACTTCTATAGCATCGATTCGCGCAATATGCTTTATGTTTAATACAGAAGTGAAGCTTCTGTCTGCTTGAAAATCCTTAGATTTGCCCAGGTTTCGAAAATTCATTTTGAGCTTTGCTATGAATTTTTTTAAGTTGACGTGGAAGGATTTAGTACTGCCGTCGGCTGGTATTCCGTCTATCTCGCGTGATTTTGACCCATTAGCCTAAAAAAAGCTGGCTGGCGACAAATGCTGTATTCTTATTTTCGAAATAGACCAAAGAAATGCAGCAAAAATCAGAGTATTGAACGAAGATTATTCTTACAAAAATTTTACTGTATTGGTCTAAAGTCTGAGTCAGATAGTGAGGACGTCTGGTTCTTCAAAATCTGTTTTTTCGTCATTTGTTGGAGTTATTGCATTATTTACCAAATCCCTTCATGTCAAGAGTAACAAAAGACACTTGAAATAAAAATGTGAATAGGTAGAATAATAGAGTAAGAATATTTTAGATCCAACTGAGGGCCTTTATTGGATTTGAAACACGTTGGTCGTTTGCATGTGAACATTAGGCTTTCATGTGATTTTGCCCACATTACAAGTGCCCAGCTTCTTTACGGTCTGCCCGAGTGCAAGAGCCCGTACTGGCATAAGGCCAGCTATATCTAGAAGATCATTTCTTCATATTCAGCAAACCTCAGTGGAAGTTGAACAGAAATATCTACGACATTATCCAAACTTCCAAATGTAGTACCTTCAATTTGGAGAGAGAGAGAGAGAGAGAGAGAGAGAGAGAGAGAGAGAGAGAGAGAGAGAGAGAGAGAGAGCTGAATAACCACCACTTTTTACATTCCTTACAACGATTTCCTAAACTTGGCACCAAAAGAACAAATTTTGCATTTATTCCCTTCGCTATATGGCCTAGAATGTCGTGCTCACTCGAAGCAAGCACCTAGGCAGTGCATTGCTAGACCTATTACAACTTCTCAACGAAACTGAATCACAAAATCGTTGCCCCAGGTGCCAAAAAAACCAGTTCTTTTGTTTTTTCAATTATAGAGCTGATAATTCATCTCAGTATATAAGACCATGAAAGAAATTATTCAGGTTTTCTGAGAAAAACCAAATGACAGACAAGTATGAAACCATAGGTCGTTATAGGCATTACTGTTAATACCGAAAAAAAAAAAAATGAATATCAATAAAGTGAACTATAAATATTGTTTCTCTGATAATGACTTCAAGGTTTAAGACTGCTTTTTATAGATTAAATAAAATGGAAAACGAAAGTTTGGTCCAGCCAAACTCGTGTGTGCATGTGTGTAGTCCATTGCCACCCCCAAAATATGGCTTGTTTTCTATCGAAAAAGAATAAAAACGAAAGTTTGTTTACATGGTGGACATAAAAGGGTTTGTTTTACCTTCATGTGACTAATTTGACAAAGAATGAGACTAATATATTATTATTATTATTATTATTATTATTATTATTATCATAAATGATGCCAAGAACCCTTCTATCCAGGTAACCAGGTGACAGTGATATAAGCAGCACAGCTTCAGCAAGTAGAATTTGTACCTTTAAGGCAACTCTGCACGTCACCGTGACTGTTGTATGACCAACATAATTTATGACGCCCAAGGCAAGTGTTTTGGATCAATGGAATATCATTATGATAACATTCAGTCATGGTTATAATTATTGCCACAGTTGCCATTAAACAATAGTCAAGATAATACCCTATTTTCCCTTGCTTCTAAAAGGAATGAATGAGCGAAAGAGGACCTAAAACAATGTCAATAAACAAAGGCATAGAAGCATGAAGGTGAACGTAAGAAAATGAAATACAAAAATCCGAAAGCACGATGAACGAGGACCAGAGAACGAAGGGCATGAACCACAGACAGACATAAACACGACACACACGAACGTTAGTGAACCGTTCATCTCTTTGAAATGGTCAACTGCTCCATCCCAGCCCGTTTGAGGAAGAGTGTTGGAGCACCATTACGACCAGAGGCTTTTTTTTTTTTTCCATTCTGTCGTTTCTTGTTTATGAACAACAACGACGTATCGATCGAGAGAGGAGGAAGAAGAAGCATTACGAATCGAGGAAAGGACAAAGGAAATTCTGATAAAGTAAGGGAAAGGGACTATTCGGGAAGAACATAAAAGTGCGGAATCGAGTCATGAATGACAAACAAGGCAAAAATGGTGCACCATTTTTTTCTCTCTCTCTCTCTCTCTCAGTAACGACACAGATTTCAAGGCTACACACTCTAAGTTCTGACTGTTAACTAAGCAGGGGTTCAGCGTGTCCCTCTACACTGTCTACAGCCTGGTGGGAGATTAAAACCCAGTCCCTCTACCCTAGAACCTGTAGGGTTCTTTGTTACTATTATCAGTGCTATCCAGAATGCTCAAAGATTCAAATGAAAAGTTAGGAGGAATGTTGAACTGAAAGAACAGTTTAATAAGGTTAGACCAGTAAAACAACTTAAAAAATTTCGACAACAAATATACCTCAGTCAGCACAGCACAAGGTTTAACAAAGTTGCCTGTCTTCTCATATTAATAAATTATTTACTGAAGTTTGTTTATAATGCAAATTTTTATTGGGCCACTAGAAGCTTCAAGGAATTTATCTACTGCAGATTTGGATAAGTATTTTTTTTAGGTCCAATGTTATTCGGACTATTGCATATTGAAACTTTATTCTGCATCAAATCACCACTTCTGCCAACTCATTAGAGCTCCCAGTAACTGCTGAGCGTTCTTCACAACTTCGAGGACTTATTCCCAGTCCTGTTTAAGGCTACCAAATCGAGTTTCTGTAGACCTCATATCTAAAACCACCTGAGAACCAGAACTGGATTAAATTTTCGAGAATGAACTCTTGATAAAAGGGAAACGAAATGACACTTCAGCGCATGACTGTTTTGTTATCAAAACAAAATGCATTTCATCATCAGCCAAGGTCTAGCTGCTCACACTGTTTTCATTATAATAAACTAATATGGCAAATGAATGAGTTTCAGTTGCATGTATCAAAGAGTTTATAAAAGAACAACATTAGTTCCTAGTAATACTGGTGGTAGGCCTATACCTTTTTAAATCAGCCATATAAAATACGTTAATATATTAGTAATTAAATGTCCAAAATATTAAAAGATATATGTTGTTATATCTCATCAGCTTTTCTTAAAATCTTGGCAGGTCTGTAAATGTATCCCTGAAGTATTGAAAGATAAATTTTGTACACTTCTTATAGATCTAACAACATGGGTACTGTAAAACACTGACTGATTAACCACTACGAAATAAAGTAATTTATACCTGCGTACACAATGTATATAGCTACAGGAGCCACTGCCCTTTCCTGTGTTGAGAAACATATCACAAATACAAGGGGTCTGTGATCTCTCTCTCTCTCTCTCTCTCTCTCTCTCTCTGTATGTATATATATAAATTTATATCAGTACTGGAGAAGGAATTATTTTTGCTTTCCGTAACTGATATCACTACAGTGATTTATGAAGGGAGAGATGTAACAATTGCCTGGTCGCTTTGAATACTGTACTGTAAAGCTGAAGACGCCCATTCTGGACAGTCTAATCATGGCTAGGCATTTAATTTAGGCTTTTGGGTACATTGTAAAACATTCCATGATCCTGTCGACCGCCAGGTCGCTAACTAAGCATCAAAATATAGCAAAGCTAATTATAAACCCCCCTCACAAAACTTTAGGCCATATTTCACTTGTTAACCATCTAAGGTCGTTTTCTTTTACGCACAAGTAGTAGAAAATGGAAGATGTAATTATAATTCAGGAATAACGATACCCTCTGTGGCAACTCGCCCGTCACCGAAAAATTGGCATCCATAAACAGTCGGCCATGGCGACAACACAATCCAGGGCACTAGCGGATCCAGGGAGGTGGCATCTGGGCACGTACCCCCCATGAAAAATAATGACAAAATAATAATACTGAAGATTTGGATAATAATAACATAGATGAGAAATATGAAAAATAGGAAAAAATAAAAAAATCTATTATATATAATTATATATATATATATATATATATATATATATATATATATATATATATATATATATATATATATATATATATATATATATATATATATATATATGAAATTGATCCAGGGATGTACTTGCCTGCAGACAAAGGACGAAAGGAGAACGCAGGAGGAAGGGAGAGGAAAACAAATGAATGCAAGAGAGAGAGAGAGAAAGAAAAGAGAGAGAGAGAGAGAGAGAGAGAGAGAGAGAGAGAGAGAGAGAGAGAGAGAGAGAGAGAGATAAAACATCATTTGGACTAGACCTAGACATTTTTTTTTTCGTCTATTGACAATTGACGAAATTCAGTACTTCTGGAATAAAAATTGTAACATTAAGCAACATGCCCTGCCCTTTTATATGTTAGTGCTCATCGAACATTGAGTAAGGTTTTCAGTTAGGCTGAGCTTTTCCTTATCACTTATTATCCTTCCTTACTGTCAGCCGGTTCGGGGTAAATTCAACACGCCGTATGAAGACAGACATCTCTAATTACGTCTCCAACAAAATACTTTTTTTTTTTTTGTTCCCTTTATTTGGATTTACAAATACTTCTCAGCAGTGATAAGCTTTTGCTGTGTCTATTAAGAGAGAAAAGGGAATGAATTCTTGTACGTAGGCCTATGCTGATGCAGGCCTCTGCAGCGCTGTCCTGGTGGAAGAACACCAAAATACGTAGTACTATACATATATTAACATCAGATACCACTGACTCTTTATTTACAATATCATTGCCACATCTACCTACAACTTGTGAGGGAGATATATCTAGCCTATGGTCCCCATCATGTCCCTCTCAACCACCTCGGTTAAGACCACCCACTTAAGTGGACTGACCACCACCATGTTATTTATTATTCTCTTCCAACGTCGACAGAGGGACAAAAGGTGTCTGAGGAAGTGAATGATCAAAACCCTTTACTTTGTTGAGGGGGGGAGGGGGGACGTGAACATGGATTATCCTTATCTTATGGAGCTACGATGACTTAAGAGAAAAATTTCTTTCATTCGAGATAGTTTATTGACGAGCAAGATAACTGCAGGTTGCAATACTTGGGGCAAATGTTGCACTTACAAACGCCCTGATAATATGCATTCAACTATTGTTCACTTATACTGTGCATGTAAATATGTATATATATATATATACATATATACAAATATATATATATATATATATATATATATATACATATATATATATATATATATATATATATATATATATATATATATATATATATATATATATATATATATACTCCCTCTCCCTCTCCATATATCTACTGGTCACTTTTACCAGATATATAATTCTAATATACAATATATATCGAATCGCGCTTTTTGGATATGCTTATAATACGAAGCCGAAAATATCCAGACGGAAGAAATTGAAGATGAATGGCGGTCGCGAGAATCGAACCCGCGTTATATATTCACATGGAGGTCACGTTGCCGACCTATACGAGAAGGATAAAAGTCTATCGCCTCATATATACATATACCTGTCGTTTTTCAGATATATTTTGTTAGAGCTGGAATAGACCCATCCTCACCATCGTAGCCAAGTGGGCAATCGTTTTTATTTGGGCTGAAATATATATATATCACTTTTACCAGACACATATGTAATTCTAATAGCCACAATGCCCTCTTAATATCGAATTCTTCGCGCTTTTGGATATGCTTGTAACTACGAAGCCGAAAATATCCAGACGGAAGAAACGATTGTACGATGGTGAGGATGGGTCTATTCCAGCTCTAACAAAATATATCTGAAAACGACAGGTATATATGTACGAGAGGCGATAGACTTTTTATGTCTCGTAGCCAGGTCGGCAACGTGACCTCCTTTGTGAATATGGTAACGCGGGTTCGATTCTCGCGACCGCCATTACAGGCTCTTCAATTTCTTCCGTCTGGATATTTTCGGCTTCGCAGTTACAAGCATATCCAAAAAGCGCAAATGTTTGAGAAGTTAAGAGGGCATTGTGGCTATTAGAATTCCACACACACACACTTTTTATATTCAAATTCTTGGCACCCGTTATCGATTATTCAATTTATTAATGAAAAGTCGTCATATTGAAATTCGCGGTGAAATTAAAATATATTTTCCATTAAATTTTCTCTCAGAAAAAAAGATAAACTAGAAAACGAATCACTATATAAGCACACACACACGTGAAAAGAAGTTGAGTGATTCAGGCATATCGTGTCGACCTTCCGGGAACTTTCACAAGACTGGCTCCAGCGTCTCCAGAGAATCCCCGGGCCTTGCTTACGGAGCCTCATCTTCTAGCGGAGCTTCATTTATTTATACATACAATTATACATAATTATACATACATATAGTTAGAAAAAGAGATGAAGAATTATTCCAAATCATTGCCATCTGCTGGAAGTCCCTGACATTCCTGGGAATCCCAACAATTCCCGAAGACTGGAACAGCTCAGTGGAGACGAAAATGTTTCTAGAATCCAGATGCGTCACGTGTCCGATTACAAAACTTGGGATAAATCAGACACAGTTCATCCGTATGGAGCGGACTCTCCTTCTTTGTGAAGACAGATGATCAATTTCCAGAAAACGAGGAAGCCAGGTCAACGCAGACGTAGGAAACACGAGAAGGAAGAGCTTCGAGCGGGAAGTCTCCTCTTGCCATTGGATACCTCGACGTGGGAAAGCAGTGATACCGATTTCACATATTCCTCAGTGGCAACCTCTGGCGTGGCCTAAATTCCCGTAAGTGCAATGCCTACCACATATGCGAAATTGGTTTTCCCACCTTCTGAGGATTGTAGTGTGGCAGGAACTTACGCATCGAGGAACACCTTCAGCACTGGCGTGTTTCCTACAGTCAGCAGCGAAAAAACTGGTTTCGGGACTCTGCATAGGAATCATCTGTTTTCACAAAAAAGCAGAGACGCCGTAGGCTCTTGGCTAGCTAACAGAGCAAAGAATGGGGAAGGGCCCATCCCTGGTAAAACTAAACCCCCATTTCAGTGATGCTTTGTTGGCGAAGATGCCCCAGGGGTGAGATCAATTCTGATCGTCAAAGGCCAAATATATATATATATATATATATATATATATATATATATATATATATATATATATATATATATATATATATATATATATATATATATATAATGTGCGTACGTGTGTGTGTAATAAGTTGTCAAACTGCACGTGACAAATATATATACAGATAACCATTTGAAAGGTGAAAATTTCAGACCAGGTACCAAGAGCTTTCGCGTATCGTGTACACTTTTTGAGGGGTACTTTGGAGTACTTTATACCCCAAAGAAGTGTTCGTGATACACGAAAGTACTTGGTACTTTGTCTTTAATTTTCACCTTTCAAATGGTTATCTACGTATGTATTTGTCACGTGCAGTGTGGTGACATATCACACACACACACACACACACACACACACACACACACACACACACATATATATATATATATATATATATATATATATATATATATGTGTGTGTGTGTGTGTGTGTATACATATATAAACAAACACACACACACACTATATATATATATATATATATATATATATATATATAGTGTGTGTGTGTTTGTTTATATATGTATACACACACACACACACATATATATATATATATATATATATATATATATATATATATATATATATATATATATATATATATATATATGTATACATATATATATATATATATATAGCAACTTTAACCCTCCTTCCTGCGATCATAAAACATCAAACTATGAGGCAGAACTACTGGGGTTCTGATTACCATAACGCATCCTTTGCACAAAGTCAAGGATCAGTAACCGATGGTCTGGTGAGCGTTAGCTACGAAGGACATTTCCCGTGCATTTTCATGCATAAGATATGGAGGCCTCTTATTTACTTCTTCCCTGCATAAGAAATGTGCATTCAAACATTTTGTGTGCGTTAACAGGGTCTGATCTTAGGCAATGGTTTCCACTCACACAGAGGTTGAGAATGTTCTCGTCATTATCGTCGAGTCGTTGATGACAAACAAAACGTATCTGTTGAGGAATGCAGCTTAATAGGTGATGGAAGGATTGACAAGCTTCGGGCGATATGATTGCTTATCTGCACGTCACAGTGAACAGATTACTCTCGAGAGAAAGGTGTGATTATATATACTGTATATATATATATATATATGTATATATGTGTATATATGTGTATATACATATATACATATATACATTATTATAATACGAGATTATGTGTATGTTTTGATTTAATGTCTATGATTTTGAGATGCCTCTATATCTTACAGATGACTCTTGTGTTCTTGAGGTTTTAGTTCCAAAATTACAGAACGAAGACAAATGGCTCTTTCTTGGAATATATCCTCATAATTATCGAATTATATCCTGGAAAATCGGGAATAACCTTTCAGAGATTCCGGATTTTTCGGAATCGGATATTTAAAAGGCCCTTAAAATTAGATTTATGCAAAATAGAGAATTTTCTCCTTTGGATGTTATGTCGAAGTTTTTGAATTTCTCAGGACTGACTTCACTCTACTACCGAATACTTTTGCTTCTTGATTCCAAGAGATTTTATGACGGTATTATATGAATGGTCAAGACGACATGTCCCAACCCCGAGGAATCTTACGTACTATACTAGGTTGAACCTCTGACCAAGTAAATTTATATTGTATAAAGTATTAAGGCCAGCGGTGATTAGGCTGGCAGGAGTCAGATGACAGAAGTACTGAAGTATTACAGTTATAATAGAATATCGTGGCTACACGGAAAGTATATGAGGAGGCATAGGGTTCTGTTCCGATGCACGCAAGCACCGGCTCCATAACAGTCTAGTTTCCTTTAGGAATTTGCATGAGCCGATACTCAGTCCCTGTTGTCCGTTTGTGCCACTCTGTTTGCGCGTGATTGCAGGATGTGTGGTTCCTGCATAATATCCTGCAGGATTGCTTTTGTTCTCGCGCCTCTTTCCCTTGGAATGGAATGGAATGGAATATAGAGTTTAGGCCACAGGCCAAGCACTGGGACCTATGAGGTCATTCAGCGCTGGAAAGGAAATTGAGAGTAGTTGGCTTGAAAGGCGTAACAGGGGGAAAACCTCACAGCAGTTGCACTATGAAGCAATTGTTAGAAGGTGTTGGACAGCAAGATGGAAGACAGATAATATGAATGGAGGTGCAGGAGAAGGAATGAAAGGGGTTGCAGCGAGGGTCCGAAGGCACGCTGTAAAGAACTTTTAGTAATGACTACAGTGCACCCCGTGAGGTGCACTGTTGGCGCTAACCCTACGTGGGTCTCTTTTCTTTGGTGGCTCATTTTTATTGCATTTCGTTTTCCCCGCTTTTTCGTTTTCTTGCTGAGGGCCAATTTCGCCTCTTTACTGTGGTATTTTAAGAGATTCCCCTGTTTAAATTTCAATAACCTTTTTTTGTAGATGGGAATTTTATTCATTCGTGTTTTTATTTTTATTTTTTTTCTTTTTAGTTCTATTTTTGTGGCTGATATCTTGAATCGGTTGTATTAGTGAGAGGCAACACTGTCTTTTATCCTTATCCTTAAAAACCAAATTCTGATTGACTGTCAAGTCCTTTGCAAATGAGGTATTCAGTAAGTTATTTTCGTGGTTTCCACGACGTCGTCCGCGTGTAAGTCCAATAGGTCTCCCGGGACTTTTCTTCCACATCCTCTGAATAAATAAAGATGGCCTTGCCTTACTTCTTATTTGTAACAGGTCATGTTGTGCTTGCTAATAACCATGTTTTCTTTGGTGGTGACCTGATTTGGACCACTGCGGGCGAATAGTATCTGTACAACGGTGATATTCTGTTTGTTAAAGTCGAATTTTCATTTGGTGAATGTTTCCCGTCGAAATTTTGTTTACTGACAGAATTTTACTCCATTACAAATGTTCAGTGTAAATGTATATGTGAATGTGTGTACGAGCGCGCTTACAGACCCATAAGCCAAAGTTGTCCTTCACTTGCAGGACACAGTATGGAGTCACAAAAAAGTTGAGAATCGTATGAATGAAAACATTTTAAAATGAACCATTAAAATACATTCCTATACCATTTCTTACTTATTTTTCATCAGCTCTTTAATATTTTGGGGTGCATGTGATGCTTTTGCACACTGGTATTTCTGCTGGCATGGACATTCAAGCAGACTGGTTCTACCTTACTCTCATTCTTCTACGGAGCAGAATACGCATGTACCAAAAAATGAGAAGGCTGACGAGGATTCAGTCGCAGTTGAAAACTTATCAAACCATAAAACTGAGTTAAGATTGAAATGACACCAAAAATATTAAAATCAAATGATTCAAAAAGAAGGAACATGCTGCAGTATATCATCAAGAATTAGGACCGAATCGCGAGGCTGTGGAAAGCCATGGTAAAGAGATTATGACGCAACTCGAATCTTGTGACGTTTAATTATACGGCCACCACTCCGCACAATCTAAGTCAAGTTGTCATGAAAGGTGACAGCAACTAAAAACTAAGGTACAAATAACCTTAATCTAATCTTGGTATTATAATTATTCAAACAAAGCGAATGTAGAAAAGTGTCCTCAGTTCTCTTCACCTGTGGTGAATTCACCCTTCGTCAGGGGAATCAGAGAAAAAGTTCCAAAAACTCTGGACTGTTCACGGACACGGGAAACTAGCTGAATGCTGTATACGCGCTCAACATGAAACAGCACTCAAACATTAGACAGAGTTATTCAAGAAGGTAACTACATTTCTCAACCACAATCACTTCCTTTTCCAACTTAGAAAGATTGAACTTCGCTGGTGACTTCTCGCCCGGCGGAAGGCTGAAGTGGTACAGTACCTCCAGCAACCATCTGGACAACCCAGCATAGGTCACACCAAGTCAATCGTTTCTATATAATGGTACCTGCCGATTTAAACTCATTGGTGAGCTACTTTCTCACACCCCACAATTTCGCTAACTTGGAATCGTATTTCCCAGGTTTATTTCCAAAGAAGGGATAAACTCCGAGGAGCCGTAACAGTCACACAGGTAAATTAAAGGAAAAGAAAAGAAAATGAGAGATATATCTGTTTTTCGCATTCTGCGCCAGTTATATAGGTACGTAAATTATCATGAAAGACACAAAAAGTCTATATCGCTAGCATGTTTCCTCTCAGAATCTGAACTGCTTTGAAGCGGCTAGTGTATGACTGCTATTAAAATCACCAGTCGTTTGGCAAGAAATGACGTGTGGGTCTCATGCATAATGTACTAAGCATTGCTAAACTGGTTTTAGCTGTTATAACTAGGACATTTCTCAGCCGTAAGAAAATATCTTTGATGAACGCGTGTAAAATGTCCTCTAGTTACTCTTGGCAATTTAGTCTGACTCCGTTGGTCTGTTTACAAACAGGCAAAGCAAAAAATAAAACGACTGTCGCTGAGGAAAAAGAAGCTCTGTGCAAATAAAAAGTAAGGAAATCGCAGACCCCAGCCTACTATCGTCTCCCTCGAAAAATCGCATGAAAGAATACAAGCATCAGAGATCTGTCAAAAACAGCTGCAACCCGAAAAAAAAAGCTTTTTTCGGAAAAAACTCTTTTCGCAAAAATACACCCTGGAAAAAAGGGCCACATTTTTTCTTTAACATTTATTCACATTCTACTGCTTCCTAAACTGCAAAAAAATGGCTAACCGTGTTTATATTATTCCTAAGCTTGGCTAACGAGGGCAATTTAACACTGGAAAGAAAAATCTATTTGCGTGAAAAATAAAAAATAGGGAAAGTGAGGAACACTAATGGTATCTCAACCATCACCCACTGGGGATTATGAGTGTTTTGGGTACATAAGTAGGTTTATATAATTAGAATTTCAATATTTCACACTAGAACATTGAAATTTTCAATTATCAAGCAAGTTTTGCTGTTATTTTTCAAAACATATCTTGAAGCCACGAGGTACTGGGGTCAATTATTTCAATTTCAATGCATTTGAACAGGAAGAGAGTATGAAAACTACGATTGGCAAGAGTTCCTTAAAAGTATGTATGATACAAGACATATACGTGTTCAGTATCAAATATCTTCAACTGAAACTTGTATCATACATGTATCAGATTCAGAGGTATGAACACTGTATGATTGGCAACAGCTCCTTAAAAGTATGTATGGTATAAAACGTGTTCAGTATCAAGCATGTTATTATATATCCTGATATCAAAAGAAAATTGTTATACCTTAATATATATATACAGCAATAAAAGAAGAGAAAAATCATATTAAAAAAATAGAAACAAAAATCCTTATTTCAATGATTCCTCTAATTCCGCTAATCTAGAAGGAAGGGGCGAGTCTTAAATAACATCAGAAGTCTATAGTAAGTATAAGTAAGGTCTTCCAAAATGGAAAAACTGGATGCAAGGAAAAAAACGAAAAAAATACGAAAAGACGTGCTCTTTAAAAAAAAAAAAAAAATGAAATGCAATTTTTCTTCTTCACAACCCTAGTCATAATTATTGCATCAACCCTGTTGTTGTGAACTAACGGATGGCGTTCAGACTTTCACGAGCGGCAATATCGCCCGGGTTATGGTGACGGGAAGCTGCTCTTCCTGATCTCTTGGAAGATAAACTCTTGTTCACGAGACGGACAGAGAGAGAGAGAGAGAGAGAGAGAGAGAGAGAGAGAGAGAGAGAGAGACCCTCTCCTTTTACGATTTGGTTTAGGAGGGAAAACATTTACTGAGTTTCGCGTCTATGTAGGCATAAAGGTTGTATTCTTGTACTGTACCTAGTATAGGACTTTATATGTACATGTCTTACGTATCACTTAATGAACTTGAGCACAAATTATAAGTAAATTTATAAAATGGGGAAATTTTGGTGAATTTTCATCCCGATTTTTGGGGAATTCTGGACCAAGCCACCTGGCAACACTGAATCACGGTTCCTTTAAAGTAATTTGCTTCCCTCCTTCCTTTGTACTTCCAGAAATATCCTTTAAATGACTTTTATTTGAAAATTATTTCTTTTAAAACTTAGATTTAGTCATCTTACCCTTCTATGTAGACTCTGCATCATAATGTAGTTCTTTTACTATAACCATCTTATCCGGATGATAACTAAGGACAACAGATTTTACCCTTCTCGGAAAACTCCCTAGATTTTCTCTTCCCTTTCCATAAGCGCTCCCCCGGTGGAAGAACACCCAACTTCGTGGTACTAGCATGCAGATATTAACATTAACACCTCCAGATATCACTGACTGGACCCTCTATGCTCAATGTCAACAGGATAATGGACCGATACTCGATGAATGCTATAAGGTTTTCCCAACTTGTAGTCAGTAAATTGCTGGATATTGAGAAAAGGCAGCAACGTTTTTCAAAAAACCGTCAGGAAAAACTACAATCGTGAGACCGCATTTTGAATGTTTAGCTTCATTAGGCTCACATAGGACAATTACATTAATAATACATGATTTTTTTTTTTCATTTTAAATACATCTTTTTGCAACATTTTATACATCGATATACACATGGTTTCTATAAAATACAGCCCGGGTTTGCGAATAACGAGGTCTCTATTGTTCTCCCGTCGGAATTTTAAAGAGCTACTGCAGTAAAGCCTTTACCGCCCAGTGCACTGTAGGTCTAACTTATTTTATTCTCATGACGTGGTTTCTTCTGCTCGCTCTCTCACAAAAAAAAAATATATATATAATAAAGAAGGTTTTCATTACTGAGATCAACATGAATGAACAGAGGTAATATGACAAGTCTGCAACATTCGGACTAGAAAGGAATTTTGTGAGTCCTGACTGGGTCAGTCGCGTCTTTTTTGAAATTCATTGAAGACATAATGACCTTTATCAACTGAAGGAAAATTATGATTAGGTAGTAACAGCGGGATACATATTTATAAGTATATGGTCCTAACCCATAGTACTATTTTCTATCAAATAGGTTGTCAGTTATCATATGCTAATTACAATCCCTATTATAACAGACATTAAAGGGTGCCGGCACAATCTATATTATTCATTAAGAACAAGAACTTTTACATCTGGTAGGTGCAGACTGCCACATTGGGATAAAAGCGATAATAGCAGTTCGTTTTCAGCTGAGGCTCCGAATCCGAAAGTCAGGTCAGGTCAGGTCATTTCCAGAGGGACCTCCCCCACGCCTATTCTCTGGTAGTTCATATACGTTCACCTGTATTTATTACTGGTACTTAGATTTTGTATCATTATTGCCCTGCATATCTGTAGTATCTCAACATGAATTCTTTATTATTAGTTATGTGTACATTTCTGTACATAATCTCCTGTCTTACATATTAGAAAAGTGCTTTGGTGATGAATTTGTGGTGAATATTCATGTGATAAATATTCATATCTCTGATGAATATTCATGCCTGTGATGAATATTCATTTCTGGGGTGAATATTCATATCTGGGATGAATATTCATTTTTAAGATGAATATTCATATCTGCAATGAATAGGCCTACTTCCGGGTTGGCTTAACGCCATTCCAGCTAGAGAATATGATGAAGGTCTAAAGGTCATCATATTTCAACTGATCTCACGATGAGTTAAAACATGAAATCGCCTGCATTTATATATATATATATATATATATATATATATATATATATATATATATATATATATATATATATATATATATTTCCGTTAAGTCTTTACGCTTAACAGATGAGGTCCCAAAATCGTTGTGCAGAAAACTTCCAATTCAGAAGTTTATTTCTATACCAGAAGGTGGAGGACTCTCCTGCAGAAATTCAAACCCCCCAGTGATAAGGTGCAGCTGACTTCCGATTCACTGGCACACACTCGCTTTCTGGATGAAGAGGCCTTCCTTTCACTCCTTCGTTCTGTCCTGCGACCAGATCATCTCCTTCCGTCCCCCTTAATATTCCCATCGATGCAATGTTTTCTTATTTATCAATTCCTCTTTATATCCCACATTCCTCGGTCTCTCAGTCCTTCTTACTCCACGTGTATTACACAACAATTCCTCCTAATGGCCTTGATTGACTTCTTATCCAGTAACATTCAGCATAAAGATTCCTATAGAAGAGAGTTGAATTCACAGTTCCTTTTTGCATTCCGATGAATCCCAGATCTTCTGCAAACGCCCTTCTGCCCGAATAGCTTCACCTGTTGCATTCCTTACATGTGCTCTCCTATGTCATATGCTACGTGCAGAGTTAATACCGGTGGAAATCAAACACTCCCATTCTTCACCATGCAATTATTCATTTTACTCTGTATTCCTAGTTTCTGCAGACTGACGCAACCTCATTCTTGCCCATATTCAGCTTCCTCTTTCTCCAACGCTCTCTGAGTCTTTTATTAGACTAAAGCTTTATTGCACTGTCGGAAATGAACCCTTTACGACCGATTTTATCAGCCAGCAAATTTGCACAAATTCTGATGGAATGAATCCGACTTCTTCACTTCGTCCTTAACATAATATAGACGGTGAGGTTTACTTCCGGTTCAGACGATCGGATCCGGCGATCGTAACGTCTATGGGACCCCAAGTCTGCCTTTTTTTTTTCGACTTTTTTTCTTCGTTCTTTAAATTCCCTTCGTTCAATGACTTCTGCTATATCAATATTAAAATTAAACAGATAACTGAATTTTCTTGAATATTATTTAGAAAATTAAAAATTATTTTCAATATAAGTTGAATTTAATATAAAAATTCCATAAAAGGAAAAATCAGTCAAATTAAAATGGCTAGTGATCATGGTGGGTGGGTTCCTTGTTATATATTCTAGTGTGGGTCTGCGTATCATTTTTGAAGTGTTCAACACTTCATTCCATTTATGCATTACGGTTACGAAGTGCTTAGCACCTTATAGCATTTATCCGTTGCAGCTTCTAATGCTCAGCACTTTATTGCATTTATCCTTCTTGCATGAGGACTAACAGAAAATTCACGGTAGTGTTGCCAACAAAAGGGGAATTTCCCCAGGTTTGGGGAATTTTAGCTTTTTAGTTCAAATTCACTAGAAATTTCCTACAAATCAAATTCATCAAATGGATATTTTACTAAAGCAACATAAGAACATGATTTCATCATGACATTAACCGTATTTCACTGGCACTCCTTTACAAGACCATATACTCATAAGTTCAGAACTTGAATGCTGAATAATTAATACGGTATATAGAAATAAGATATTAAATTAATCTTAACTTCTCGTTTTGGAATCAGTCCTAGGCAGAGTTGCATGTATGATTGGTTTATGATACTGAAATGAGAAGGACTTGAGTCCTATTGCTTTAGCAAGAAAACAAAGGGTTACTAAATTACGTGAGTGAATTACATTATTATTAACCAAGTACCTAAACTCGGTTTTTTTTTTACCGAGGCACATTTGCACCGAATCGCAGGGGTGTCCTTTTAGCTCGGAAAAGTTTCCTGCTAGCTGATTGGTTGCAAATATTTTGTCCGAATAGCATCATTGCTTTCAAATAATTACCAAGTAATGTGAATCGAAACTTATTTACTAACCTAAATTTCTCCCTCAGATATGTGTTTTGTCAATAAATAATGTTAACGAATAAAGAGATTATAAAGGATTGTGATGGTAAGTCTAAATTTAATAACAACACACGCCGAAGTCAACGACAGGAGCTTGTTTTCGGATGTACGCTGCATAATTTGTTTACTTTTCACATATTTTAACACCAATCGGGATAAATTACACTAAGCATAAGAAAAACATGTTATTATAAACTTTCTTTGAATACCAGAGTCTACTAAAAACATGGAATTAATAAAACTCGCTATTATCGGAAACTTCCAGGGAGGTAAAAGGAACAGCCTGCGGCGGCTTGGCGGGAAAAACTATCACAGGTGATTATCATTGCAGCATTTTCCTGATTTATGTAAATGTTGAAATCAGTGTAACGTTACTTAGATTACTTTAATGGCTATATCTGCAATGAAAAAGTTTCTGTGCTTCTTTTTGTAGGTGCACGCTAATAAAAATATATTTCGCAGACATTAACAACTTACTCTTTCATGTACGTTACAGCAGACAATGCGAGATAAGAAAACTTTTTTCTTATTTTGCGTTCTGTTCAGGACACATATAAGGTTAACACGAGTTTCTGCGGATATTTTGAGAAGTAAAAAAATATGTGACTGAGTAGAATATGTACTATACACATATACATTTTAAGGATTAGCTGGCTATATGCGTCTACTGTCAAATACCGAGGCGGGGGATGGAAGGGGAGGGGAGGGGAGGGGTATCGCGTTGTAACTCGGTGAAATTATGAATTCGTTTAATTATGATTTTTATGCAATTTATGGAACACTACAGTATCCTCAAACCGAAAATGGTGCTATTAATAGAATCTATACCTTTACGACAAAATTAGCAAATCCTTTCTATACGGACTTACATCATAGGCCTATATACACCTAGCTTAACTTATATCAAGCATCAGCTACTGTTTACTGTTACCCCTTACCTTAAAGAGTTAAGAGAATTTTATTGCAATTGTCAAAAAATGGTGTAAGACACATAGACATAGGCTAGCCTAGTTTGAAATCTGTGCAAGAAATAAAGCCATAATAAGGGAAGTACATTATTATTATGTAAAAGAAAAAAGAGCGTCTTCATATTTATCATCATATTTATCATAATGATATAACAAAAGGCTTCAGCACAAAAGCCTATAAAAGATGATATGTATCTGTAAAAGTTTTCTTGCCCATCAACATTTGCTGGCATGTGGATACCATATGAATAACTAGGCCTACTTATCTAGGTAATTTTATCTAAATTTTATCTAATGCCACAGGCTGTTCCTTTTACCTCCCCGGAAGTTTTCACTAATAGCGAGTTTTATTAATTCCATGTTTTTAGTAGACTCTGGTATTCAAAGAAAGTTTATAATAACATGTTTTTCTTATGCTTAGTGTAGTTTATCCCAATTGGTGTTAAAATATGTGAAAAGTAAAAAAAATTATGCAGCGTGCATCCGAAAGCAAGCTCCTGTCGTTGACTTCGGCGTGTGTTGTTATTAAATTTAGACTTACCATCACAATCCTTTATAAACTCTTTATTCGTTAACATTATTTATTGACAAAACATATATCTGTGGGAGAAAATTAGGTTAGTAAATAAGTTTCGATTCACATTACTTGGTAATTATTTGAAAACAATGTTGCTATTCGGACAAAATATTTGCAACCAATCAGCTAGCAGGAAACTTTTCCGAGCTAAAAGGGCACCCCTGCGATTCGGTGCAAATGTGCCTCGGTAAAAAAAACCGAGTATAGTATAGGACTTTATATGTACGTGTCATATGTATCACTAATGAACTTGAGCACAAATTATGAGTAAATTTATAAAATGGGGAAATTTTGGTGAATTTTCATCCCGATTTTTTGGGGAATTCTGGACCAAGCCACCTGGCAACACTGAATCACGGTTCCTTTAAAGTAATTTGCTTCCCTCCTTCCTTTGTACTCCCAGAAATATCCTTTAAATGACCTTGATCTGAAAATTAGTTCTTTTAAAACTTTGATTTAGTCATCTTACCCTTCTAGTAGACACTGCATCATAAAGTAGTCCTTTTACTAAGGACTACAGATTTTACCCTTCTCAGAAAGCTCCCTAGATTTTCTCTTCTCTTTCCCTTAGCGCTCCCCTGGTGGAAGAACACCCAACTTCGTGGTACTATAGTAGACTCCACCTAGCTTTGTAGCTAAACCGCGCCCAGTGCAAGCCAGTGATTGGCTAGCTCTCGAAGGGGGAATGACGTCACACTAGTTAACAGTCCAATTATCCATTACCCTATATCCTTAGTTTCTGCAGACTGACGCAATCTCACTCTTGCCCATATTCAGCTCTCTCTTTCTCCAACGCTTTCTGAGTCTTTTATTAGAGTAAAGTTTTGTTGTACTGTCGGAAATGACCCCTTTACGGCCGATTTTATCAGCCAGCAAATTTGCACAAATTCTGATGGAATGGATCCGAAATATCCTTCACTTCGTCCATAACGTAATGAATTACCAATGGGTCATTATAGAAGCTTTTCAGTCACCCACAGTAAATGGCCTCCTACAGCATATATCCTCTCCACCTAAGCATCACAGCCGTTTCTGACTATTATATATATATATATATATATATATATATATATATATATATATATATATATATATATATATATTTAGTGCAACAAAGCTTTAGTCTAATAAAAGACTCAGAAAGCGTTGGAGAAGAGAGAGCTGAATGCAACAAAGCTTTTCAGTCTAATAAAATGAATAACTGGTGAAGAAAGCGTTTGATTTCCAAAGCGCTGAGAGCTGAATAAGGGCAAGAGGTGAGCTATTAAGGCAGAAGGGTGTCTGCAGAAGATCTGGGATTCATTGCATTCAACTCTCTTCTATGGGAAAACTAGTGTTACTGGATAAGAAGTCAGTCAGGGCCATTAAAATGAATAATTGGATGGACTGAAGAATGGGAGATATACAGAGGAATTTGAATAAAAAAAAAAAAACATTGCATCGATGGGAATATTAGTGTGTGTATACTGTGTGTATCCTATAGCATATGATATTTATAAAGGAGCTGCGCCTCTCGAACATTTAGGATAGGAAATATCATGCAACAGGAAATTGCTTTGTCCCACGCTTAAGCGTCTTCAGTTCAAACTTTAACATCCATTGAGAAAGAAGATCTGGGATTTCATAGGCTGGAATGTAAACAAAATATGTTAGGGGCATTAGGGACCTAAGTGAAGGGTTTCAACTCTAGTTATGGTCTTCTATAGGAATCTTTATGCTGAATGTTACTGGAATAGGTCGAGTAGAGAAGATTCCAGCGGTCACTCAGGGTGGCCATTAGGAAGATTCTTTATTCTTTATTACTTTCTCTCCTACGTCTATCTTAATTGTGGGGAAGTGTAATAGATGTGGAGTAAGAAGTCCGATTCTTGTTGACTGAGAGACCGAGTACTTTTCTGAATGCCACCACTTGGAGATATGTGTTTACAGAGGCTAATTATTTTATTGATCAACCCCATTATTCATAAAAAAAAAAAAAAACATTGCATCGATGTTTGGAAGAACCGTTGCGTTTAAAATCAAATTCATCTCAAATATTCTTTGTTAAGGTTAATAATAAGCGACCTTTGGCTAATTAACGTCTGTCTTTGTTAACTTTTGGCTTCAAGTGGCAGGTGTAATCTTGGTTTGCATAAAAATTATAAATTATAATACATATATATATATATATATATATATATATATATATATATATATATATATATATATATATATATATTATATATATATATATAATGGATACACACTTGTATACACACACACACATATGTGTGTGTGTGTGTGTGTGTATACGAGTGTGTATCCATTATATATATATAATGGATACACGTATATATATACATGTGTGTGTGTTTTTGTATACATAAAGTGGGTACACAGATATTTAAAAAAAATAGATAGACTGGCAGAAACTAAACAGAGTAAGACCTATCAGCCTTTAGTCTTGCTCTCCAACCTCTCTAACTTTTACTTCTTAGCGCAGCTTTTGGGGTTCCTCTCATTTCCACCTTTAGATCCTTCCGCTCCATCTCCACTTCTCTGGATCTCTTCATTTCGTTGTCCAACCACTCTAACTCCCTATTTCACTGTCTCAGCTCTGAATGGACAAACGTAACTTGGCAGCCTTGATCGATTTCACAAATGGAATCTCTGATAATTCCCCCTCGTGTCCATAAACTCTGTCCACTCGTCAGATGGAGCACCGTTGACATTTCAGATGACCTTGGTAAGTACACCACGGGAAATTGAATGACACACTTCGTGAGCGGAAAGCCAATTAAAGTTACGATAAAAACAAAACTGAATTATGACGACAGGCGGCGATGGGATTGTGCAGTAGTACGGGCAAGTAGCTCGCTTATTCCGTTTCCTGTTACTCTTCCTACTTTAGAAATCGATATTGAATATTTACGAAGCGATACGGCTTTGTGCCGCATTACTCTAGTGAAGGACTAACGGCCTGCATGTTCTGTGCTCATATTGACAGCTTTTCGTTTTGTAAGGCTTAATGTGAAAAGGGCATTTGAACAGAAAGAGGAAGTGTATTTTACGTAATCGAGCATCGTTTTAAAATGTCCTATTTTTCCCGTTTCCTTCACGTGCTTAAACAATCCCCGATAGAAGCTTCAGAGAGAAAAATGAGTTTCTGACCCTTCTCAGTCCTTCTAAATGTTTTCCGTAGGGGTGTAGTGCCGTCAGCGCACCTCATGCTGTGCACTGCAGGCATTACTTAAGGTTCTTTGCAGCGTGCCTTCTTCGGCCCCTATCTGCAACGCCATTCGTTCCTTTTACTATACCTCCTTTCGCATTCCCTTTCTTCCATCTTACTTTCTTCAACCCTCCTAACAATTGAGTCATAGTGAAACTGCTTTGAGGTTTTCCTCCTGTTAAACCTTTCAGACCCTTTACTGTCAATTTCTGTTTCAGCGCTGAATGACCGTCCAGGTCCCAGCGCTTGGCATCTGGCCTAAATTCTACGTTCTCATTTTCACTCTACATCAGTGGTTCTCACCCGGGGGGGCGCGCCCCCCTAGGGGGCATCAGCAATTTCCAAGGGGGTCGCGAACCCTATGGAAAAATTTTAAATTCTCCGATTATAGTCTTTATTCTCCTAACAAGAGTCGCTAAGAAGCAGTGTCAAGTATCTCACTAATTCATTCCCAAAAGAATAAAAATCTGGGAGGGAATTTTACTCATAGATGCAAGGGGGGCGGGGGCGCGGAGGGAAGGACCAACTCTTAGAGGGGGGCGTGATAATAAAAAGGTTAAGAACCACTGCTCTAGATGATGACCCAGCTCTAAATGCTACGGTTCCGAAGTAAAGACAAGAAATTAATTTGAAAAAAGGACTCATAAAATCCCTCGTCTGTCAGAGACGTTCTTCAAGTTTCGTGGCTTCTTGATGCACCAGAACAGAGACATCAAAGAACACCGAAGTCATCGGATGATAACATAATGAAAATCAATTATAAGATGATGAAGATACAAATAGGTTACACGATATTTGCGTGTTTTGAGTAATATAATATTTGGTATGGCCATCTGAATGAAGAGACCACTGGTAAATTCAAATAACTCTTAGTCACATAAATCTTCGAAAACTGCAAACGCAATTCGAGAAATTTATCCCAACATAACAAAGTCCACCCTTCGTGCTGGGGTGATCACATTAATACAAAGTAATGAAAAAGAAGCGAATTTCAATAATCTGGCCTCAGTTTTCCGAACAAATAATATATATATGTTATTCAGGTATATGATCAATAAAAGTAGTTAATGACTTCTATTCAGTGAACCATTCTTGCATATTATTCCATCAAAGTCTTTCGAATAACCCTCTCAGCGTCAGCGCCTGGAGACTTCAAGGGGCCTGTTTTCTTTTAATTACTCCTCTCAACAGATGATAGCAGAGGGCAATTAATAAATGGAGGAATATCTTCCATTATTTGCTTTGTTCCAATTTTCGAAGAAGTAACAATTTCATTCTCGATGAATACGAATAATAATCACATTTTTAGTTTCCTGAAAAGAAACCAATTTTGTCGACTTTGTCAGTCCGCACTTTTTCTGTCCACAATCGTGCGAGACGCACGATTATGGCTAAATTTAACCTTAAATAAAATAAAAACTACTGAGGCTAGAGGGCTGCAAATTGGTATGTTGATCATCCACCCTCCAATCATCAAACATACCAAATTGCAGCCCTCTAGCCTCAGTAGTTTTTATTTTATTTTTAAGGTTAAAGTTAGCCATAATCGTGCGTCTGGCAACGATATGGGCCAGGCCACCACCGGGCCTTGGTTAAAGTTTCGTGGGACGCGGCTCATACAACATTTTACCGATTGGTCTATTTTCAGTGGCCTTGATTGTACGCTGTACAGAAAACCCGATTGCGCCGAAGAAATTTCGGCGCATGTTTTACTTGTTAAATTACGTTTCCATTTTAGGTTTCGCATTTGTGCTCAGTGCAACATGAAAAAGTTATCTCTCGTCTGTGCTTTTCTGTGTCACTGGATATAAGTCACTATATATTATACAAAAGTAATCACGCACATGCGCACACGTGCGCAGATTCGTTTCGGACGTAAATGGGTCCCAAAGCGGTTCGTATTTCTTCAAAGAATCTCCTCCTGACTGAAGCTTTTTTAGTTTATTTTTTATCGGCTTGGTGCGAGCACTGGTCGTCGTATTGCAAGGCTTGCTGTGGACCGCCGGACTCAGTGCAGCCAACAGAGCTACTTTTTTTATTTTATTTTTTATAACATTTCCTATTGATCTGCGCAAGAATTTTTTTTCATAACATCCATTATATCTTCAATTTCATATTTCCCCTGTTTTGATTTTATTTTCATATTTCTAACATATTGTTTCTAATATTTGTTTCTCCAGTTTGTCTGTTTCCGGTACGTTATTTAATAGGTTTAAAATATTCAGTTTCAGTCTGGATGAAAAGCAATAAGTTTGAAATATTCAGCCATTGATAGGAAATGACATTTATGAGAAGCGCACGTGATTCAAAGGCGTTTAACGATATTCCCGTATAGAAAACGCAACGCCTGATTGTTTAGAGACTCAAAGTTTCGAATTCCTGGCAAAATACCTTATTCATTTTCGTCTGGAAATGAAAATGGAATTGTATATTTATATGAGAGAGAGAGAGAGAGAGAGAGAGAGAGAGAGAGAGAGAGAGAGAGAGAGAGAGAGAGAGAGAGAGAGAGAGAAATTAGCGTGGTGTGGTAAAGTCTGGCTGACAAACTTCCGCTATAAGAGGCAGAAGGACGGGGCTAGTGTTTCAATAGATTCCTTCAGGAATCCTTCGGGAATAAGAACCGAGCCACATGAATTGAGATGAAAGAGGCCAAAACAGTTCCCTTGTCGGGAAGAGAAGAGGCGGAAACCTGGAAAGTTTTCAGTCCTCTGCTCTCAAAGGATAGGAATTCCGTTCTGTGAACATTAAATAAAGACATACCGATATTTTTTAACAAAAATCAGGACTCGCATAGAGTCTCCCGAGTCAGTGTTTGGAACTCCCTTAAAACGGTTAATTTTGCACGCATTAGCAACCAGTAAAGTAACATTCAGGAGAATTTGTTGCATAAGGTCAACTCCATCTGCAATGGAGGCTGTGTTTATTGCTCCCGTTATAAATCGACGGGAGAGAAAGAATAATTACTTTTCCTCAGACTTTTATTCCCTTGTTTTGCGCTGTTCTTTATTTCCCTGTCAACTGAGTTTCACAATGCAATGAGAGTTCGTTTCAAGATCCACCTCTATTACATTCAATAATAATAATAATAATAATAATGGCAACTTATTTATAAAAGTGTGGATTTTTATTATACAACAGTTGTTCGCGACATTGTGAATTTCTTAGCAATAGCAATAATAATAACTACAGTATAACGATATGTTATCCTGAAGACAGAAATAAAAGGCCTTCTGATGACAGCAGGTAAGGCTAACCAAAGATCAAGAAAACGGTGCCAATTTTGCATTTGAATCGGTAGTTTTAGTGACTCGTGCAATCATCAAGTAAGTGTCTCGGCTTCTTCTTCTTTTGAATCCATTCGCAATAACGAGTGGCGTCAGTCTCAAACTTCAAAGTCGCTAATCGATAAGATTCGAGAGTTAAAGACTCAATTTAAATGCAAAAGAAACTTTACACTTTTCCATTTTTCCCTTGGGCTCAGTTTAATAAAAAATGATATTAAAAATTTTCCTCGGAATTTTTCCTCCGACCCCAATTCTCCGTTGAATGAATTTCATTTTCTGTTGAGGCAACTTTTTATATAAAATAATAAATGGAGAGTAACAGGAACTAAAAGATTCTTTTGTTATGGAGATTTAGGTGTATTCTATTTTATATATAGAGTATATATATTGTTGTTTTGAGGGAAATCATTCTAAGGTGAGGTTGCAAGCCTCATGCCTTTCTCCACCCTGCTTGCCAAGACAACGCATCCGAAAAAACCAACCACCCAGGAACCTACAGTTCTAGACGTTGCCACTTTTCCCAGATTTGATTCATGAAACCTTGACCTAAGTTGGTATATCGTGTAGATGTGGCAAAACGTTGTCACATCTTCCTTATACCAGGTCGGAAAGGGTAAAGAGCTTGACGTGAAATGAACAAAAAGAGCTGAAATCTGATGACAAGTAAAGAATGATTCATAGTAAAAAAAACTCACAGTAAATGAAGAATTGAAATCATACATTAAACTGCTTTGATAACAGAGTAGGATAAGGATGAATTAGTTTCTAATCATCTAAAGAAATTACACAAACACCCAATATTTAGCCCAGACTCGCTGATGAAAGTAAATGACACTATGCGACTGAGAAAAAAATAGTGTTATTGGCTTCTCAAAGACTGTAAATTGAGTCGGCGCTGTCCCGGAACGGCGTCTTTCTTCTGGACAACCCGTGGGAGGGACAGGTATGATTTTATGACAGGATTAAAGAACCGCGAATGGATGCAGATTGACTTTAGTCAGATTATAAGTCAGGAAGAAATTTGGCACCGCAGCTAATAACAGCCACGTTCGCGGTCATTTTGGTTTGGCTATAATGTCCTGCGCAGGTTAACATCGACCCAAAAGCCATTGGAACTCTAGTGCGCTTGTGTTTCTTCTTCTTCTTCTTCCTCTTCTCTCTCTTTCTATTTCCGTCTGCATATTCATTCCTTCCTTTCTTTCCACCATCGTTCAGCTGCCTGACTTGCCGTAATCTGCTGTAGCTAAATAGGTTCTAATTCGCGAGCGTTCCTTTCACACAAATCCTGGCAACTATCAGCCTAGCAGTAATAACTTACTGACAGTCATTAATGCAATTGAGGACTGCGTCCCGAAGCCTTAATTGGTTTCCGATCAACCGGTGGATAAAATCGGGGTTTATGGTCCTCAGGGAAATAGACGCTGGGAAGTTCCCCGCCATTTGTGGCACAATAATTGCAGACTGACCCCGTGGGTTTTTCCATACAATTTCGACCAAACTTATTACCTTCAAGTACGGACTTGCGTTAAGTAGATTTGAAAATGGAGGTGAAAACTGTATATATATATATATATATATATATATATATATATATATATATATATATATATATATATATATATATATATATATATATATATATATATATATATAACTATATATTGCAACTTAGACGACAAGTGAGGTTTCATCTAGCAGATAACCAAGTATCTGCTCAGATTACCCAAGAACGATTAGCAGTAGGTTTTGATGGGACAAGGTGAGGTTTCTTCTTAGTCAGGTTTCACTCAGCAGCATTTGCACGTAAAGCCTTGGGACTGTGTTTATATAAAAATGTATTCTTCTTCTTCTTTTGTCAGGAACGATTAGCAGTAAAGGTTTTGTTTTCATTGGGTAAAATAGCTTAGTATTCTTCTTATTCTTCTTCTGTCAGGTTTCTCTCAGCAGCATTTGCACGTAAAGACCTTGGGACTGTGTTTGTGCATGAAGGTACTCGTGAACGTATAAAACTATGAATATATTTTACTGAACACCAGAAAAGCCTAACTCCTTTGAAAATGAGGAAACAGTCGTTTGAATTCGCCGACTGTTTTGCTCAAAGCTGCTCTCCTAAGCTGTGGGCAATTTCATTCCTTGCGTAAAAGGAGCGGTTCTAAAGATCTCGAGTGATTGTTTATTCCGAGACGGAACTGGGAAATTGTGTCGTATCCCAGAACAATGAAAATGAGGTGACAGGAGATGTGCTTATAAGGCCTCCCTATCAAGTTTGGACGACGAATATCTCACTGCTACAAAGCTTTCCTTACGGTATTGGAAGAGTATATATCATCTTTATGCTGCCTCTTTGGATTTCAAAAGAAGTAATTATGAGTGGAAATGAAGACTCCAGTATTACGATAGTTATTTGTAATTTTAAAGATGTAATAATGACCGTTTTTTTTTACATGCAATGCTTTTTTGCAATTTTATCATCTTGCTTGTTGACTGATTTATCACTTGTATTTTATTGATCTTTTATCACTATTTTCACTTTATCACCGTTGATCGGGTTTGTTGCCATCTTTCATTTGAAATTGAAGGTCTGTTCAGTTGGAAAATAATAATAATAATAATAATAATAATAATAATAATAATAATAATAATAATAATAATAATAATAATAAAGATGGTTAGCTCCGTAATTTTAAATTTCCGTGTTTCTCCAAGATATGATAAAATACAGTTGTATATAAACCAGTGGTTTTCAACCTTTTTTTGGCCCACGCACCCTTTCACCGTATGTCAGAATGCCATTCACCCCCATCCCCGTTCCAAAACTGTCTGCCTCAAAAGGTGCATTCCAAATAATATGCCTCAAAATACTAACACAAACACGCAAGCTAGAGAAGAGAAAGCCCAGGTTGACCTCTCAGTAGTGCGGACCGATGCACACTGCGTTTTGTGTGGTTCTAGAGCCAGTTTGAGCCTGCCAAACTGCGGTCACAATTCCCTCCCTCCCCCAGCCCTTGAAACTCTGAAATCCCCTCCCTAGGGGGGATTTTCCCCCTTGTTGAGACCCACTGATGTAAACAATTCCGATTAGAGTATCCTTTCGCCATCGTTTGCAGTTTCTGATTGCTAAAGAAAACATACTCAGCTAAATGTCTCACGGAGATCACGTGTGATGTCAAATGGACAATATTATGTCTAAACAGATTAAACTGACGATTATAGTAGTTCCTCATTGGACGGGTTGGTATGGTATCGTTCTCGGCTAGCACTCTGCTGAGCCCGCGTTCGATTCTCCGACCGGCCAATGAAGAATTAGAGAAATTTATTTCTGGTGATAGAAATTCATTTCTCGCCATAATGAGGTCCGTATTCCACAATAAACTGTAGGTCCCGTTGCTAGGTAACCAATTGGTTCTTAGCCACGTAAAATAAATCTAATCCTTCGGGCCAGCCATCTCTAGGAGAGCTGTTAATCAGCTCAGTGGTCTGGTTAAACTGAGGTTTACTTAAATTTTTAACTTTTGTCAGTTATAGTGGATATTCATTTTCATATATGTTAATATATTTCCTCAGAATTATTGGTTGAATCGAAATGAATAGAGATAAAATAATTAAAGAATATTTGTGGAAATGAACATGTCTGCTGGAAAGCAAATATGTGCGTGTTATAAGGTGGCTAAGAATAGTTTTTCTGTCAATCTACAGGGCAAAAATATACGTTAGCTTGATGTCCATAGCCTGACTGAACATGGCTGGTCGCAACTCCGTTCTTTGTTGCAACTCAGAAAAAGCCGCTTCGCGTATCTAGAAATATTAAACGATTGACATCCCTCGCAAACATCTGTTGATCTGCAACGGTCCGTGTGATTATTCTGGAGGCCACATTCAAGGGAATGCGTATGGTTTTGAATACAGAGAAAACCTGGAGAGATTTTAATTGAATTAATGAATTTTATTCTCTCGCCAGCTATTGTATGACAGTCACTGATATTACGAGTCATATCCGCAGTAGGAAAATACGCTCCGAAGTCAGGTTCTCAGATTTACATAACGGCCGAGATATCTCTTCCGTGAGTTGGGATATTGCTAAGACAAGGCCAATGAAATTCTCTCGAGTCGCTGCGATCACCACAGAAGCAATCAATACGATATTTAGGCTACGAAGCCAAGTACTGGATCACTTTCAGCCAATCAGCGTCCAAGACGGAGGAAGGAGGGAACTGGAGATTCTGGAGAATAAATGAGATGAAGTAGAAGGATACGAAGGTGTAACTGGGAGAAAACCCCACAGTTAGAGGGGCTGGATAGCTAGATGGATGGAGGGGAAAAGTCAAACGCTAAAAAGGGGGACGATGCAAAAGCCATTTAGTGATGCCTACCGTGCACCACGTGAGGTGCATTGATGGCACTATCCCTCTGCAGGAGACATAGCATATTGAAACCACCGCTTGTTAAAGACAGCCAGGAGCGGCGGACAGGGAACAGGAGACTGTCAGAAACAGGGTCCTCAGGAAACCTTTTCCATGCACCTGGATCACAAGAGAGAGAGAGAGAGAGAGAGAGAGAGAGAGAGAGAGAGAGAGAGAGAGAGAGGGGAAAGCAGTTAACACAAAAATAGAGGGAAGAGTGGAAATCAAAATAGAGGGAATATATATATATATATATATATATATATATATATATATATATATATATATATAGAGATAGAGAGAGATAGATATAGAGAGAGAGAGAGAGAGAGAGAGAGAGAGAGAGAGAGAGAGAGAGAGAGAGAGAGGAAAGCAGTTGAAGCATTAAAATAAAAATATATATAAAGATAGATATATAGAGATAGATATAGATAGAGAGATAGAGAGAGATAGAGAGAGAGAGAGAGAGAGAGAGAGAGAGAGAGAGAGAGAGCAAAAGAACAAAGAGAGAGACAGAAGAGAGAGAGAGAGAGAGAGAGAGAGAGAGAGAGAGAGAGGAAAGTCGTTGAAGCAATAGAACAGATATATAGAGAGAGATAGATATATATATATATATATATATATATAGAGAGAGAGAAAGCAGATGAAGCAAGAAAAGAGAGGGAGAGAGAGAGAGAGAGAGGAAAGTAGTTAAGCCACAAAAAAGAGGGACAGTGGTAGAGAGAGAGAGAGAGAGAGAGAGAGAGAGAGAGTTATTATCGTCTTTAGAAATAAAATATGTGTCATTTCAACATTATCCCGTACTTAATCACTCTTGATGGCATAATTTCACTTTAAGACAAGATAAGCAACGCTGTGGTCATCAAAGCTATGTTGAAGGCTGTCCTAAATGATTGCAGACAATTCGCAATTTTTTTACTTATTTTTCTTCAGTACTTAGCGACGGTGCTTATTCATTTTTGGGTCTTAAAAATATTCTGAACCTCTTCCTCCTAATCTCGATGACTATCATTGTCTTAAGAATGAATTACATTAGTGAGATGATAAAGATCAACTGGACCAATGATGAAATAAAAACAATACATTACTTTTGAAAGACACAAACAATTAAACCGGTATAAACTACAAATGGCAGTTGTTGTCTTGTATGACTGGGCCTAATCCAGAGTGCAAATGAATCTGACATTGTTGATTTAAAACTGGCTTAATTTTCCTTGGACGACCATATCTAACCCTTCACCCCCCTCTCTCTCTCTCTCTCTCTCTCTCTCTCTCTCTCTCTGTCTGCCTGTCTCTGTCTCTCTCTCTTCCCAAGACATAAGCAATTTCTTCCAACGTAAACAGTGCCTAGACTAACCAAACATTGTACAGCCAATTAGGAAGTAATGGATTATGTTTATATTTAGGTAAAAAATCTTTTCAACTGTTTCCTTACCGAGTTGGAATATTTGTGCGAATGTATAGCAGTGCTTTCATAAGATTCAAGGAAGCAAAAGAACCCAAGAGAGCGTTTGCCAAGACTAAGTTGAAGAAGACCACTCCTTGTTCAGAATCAGCTTTCAGAGATCTCGGCACACAAGGAGATTCCTTTTGATTTCCTTGTGACTTGAGATCTCGCTGCTTCAGAGACGACAAAGTTATTCATAGCAGTATCAAGGCCTGATGTTTACCCAGGTTCTTCATCTCCACGTTATCAAGAAAACCGCAAAAGGAATGAGAGAAACAAAATAAAGGTGAAGAATATAGGAAGTGGGCGTCATTCCATTTTTTTAGTTTTCTGTTATTGATTTTTTTTTTGTTACAGTGACACAAGTAGATGGTTTTCCATTCTCTGTCTGTGTGTCTGTCTATTTTGAATTTTTGCAAGAAAGCATGGGCCATAATAATATAAGCAAAACCAACAATAAACAAGTAAAAAATGCGACTCGAGTTTTCTGTCCGGTGGTGGCCTCAGCCACGGCCCATAAAACACTTAGCAGCGGCCCATGAAACTCGGCCACGGTCCGGTGGTGGCCTATGTTTTGGTACCTATAGCGCTGCCAGGAGTACGATCATGGCTAACTTTAACTTTAAATAAAACAAAAATCACTGAGGCTAGAGGGCTGCAATTTGTTATGTTTGATGACTGGAGGGTGGATGATCAACACACCAATTTGCAGCCCTCTAGCCTCAGTAGTTTTTAAGATCTGAGGGCGGACAGAAAAAAGTGCTGACAGACAGACAAAGCCGGCACAATAGTTTTCCTTTACAGAAAACTAAAGTGAGAATAAGCATACTCTAACACATGAAATCATATTATTAATTTCTATAGAAGTGTTACACTTTAATGACAGACTGCGAATCTGCCATAAAAAAAGATTTTATGAAACTAAAAATATCATTTGTTCCGAATGGAAAACCGTCGCCGTAAATAAAGTGTTGATGTTACACCATTAATGAGATGAGGAGGCCTTTGATGAGAATTAATTGCCCCCAGGGGAACACGGGAATTATCCTGCGCGTTTATAATTCGCAATGACAATTGCTGCTGCTAAAATAAAATAGTGAAATCTCAGATTTTACTCTCCACGGGTGACACACACACATATATATATGTGTGTGTGTGTGTGTGTGTGTATATGCATGTATGTATGTATGTATATACACTATATATGCATGTGTGTATTTATATAATTATAAATATATATACATCCATATATATACCTATATATCTATACACACACACATTATATATATATATATATATATATATATATATATATATATATATATATATATATATATATATATATATATATATATATAATCAAGTATGTGTGTGTATGTGGACAGTAGAATCATCTCTCCTATCGTGTTTACATTATTATGTTTAAAGACATACAGTCATCAAAATGGCTAAGTCTTCAAAAAGATTTTAACGTGGATAGGTTGAAAAAAAAAAGTCCTTAGGGAACCATCACCCAATTTTGAAGTTACATTAAATATTATGGCCAAACAGGAAGTAGAATGACAAGGAAATTTTAAAAACCGTATATTCACTAGAAATGTTACAGAAAGGAAAAGTTAAGCAGCAAAAACTTGTCGGTGGCCTGCAAATAAGTAAACACATCTTCTCCTCGTTCTAAATGTACTCTCTAGCTTTCTTTAAAAAGGTTTACTAGATTCAGTACGGAGCCAAAGCCAATAAGTTCAGTAAAATGAAAGTAAATTTCATATTTTATGGAAACCGTAAAGCAACTCAGATCCAGAAGACTGCTTGCAAGCAGTGCATATCTGGACAAAGCATGCCAGAATCCTCCTGTGTCAAAGTTGCGCTTGGTACAGTCCACTAACAACAAAGGCATTACTGGCTGTTTTGTATCTGGGGTCACCGATCGTTTTGACAACTGAGCTCCGAAATTTTAGCCATATTTTCGCGGTCCCTGAGTGATCATGAGTCTAATCCTGTATTAGGTAATTTAGTGTCTCTAAAAGATGATTCACTCAGAACTGAGGTTAATGTATATCTTTATTGCATCACATAACCTTGATCCTGAATGCTCTTAATGTCAAGTAATGATAACAACTGAACATTTGTTGTGCGAATGTCCAAAGTGTAATCAGTAGCGACTATCGAGTTTTGGAAATAAATCGATTAGTGAAATTTTATCAGAAACTTCAACATTTGCACTTAATCTAATTATAAAGTTTATGAAAAGTTGTAAATTAATTGACAAAATATAAAAAGATGAATAAATATAAATAATAACAAATAATTCGGGCGAGCCCTGTGAGAGCTGATAGTCAGCTCAGTGGTCTGGTAAAACTTTTTAATAATAATAATAATAATAATAATAATAATAATAATAATAATAATAATAATAATAATAATAATAATAATAATAATAAGAAGAAGAAGAAGAAGAAGAAGAAGAATTAGAAGTATCCGCAACTGTCGTACATATATGGTCGTGGTCTAATTTATTCGTTTTGCTCCACAAATGACCAGCTTCTCTGTTAGGAAGAAGTTGGGTTTAATTCCTTGGCAACTGAGAAATGCTAAAATATAATTCACTTTTGCAGTCTATCAAATATCTGACATTAATGGTGGCCATCTCCCACGAATTATATTGATTATAACTACTTAATCTCGTTTCAGACTGTGAAATCTCTTCAAACCTTGACTAATAATGACTTTGGTTTGATTAATTCAGACGGGCAAATGATGATAACAGAGTAAGATCAACGTATGAGAAATGCAACCGCGCACTCTTGATTGAACTGCCATAACTTCCATGCTGCGTGAGGAGCAAGAGTCCGTGCTGGTATAAGGCCAGCCTAATACGCAAGCGGCCGTAGTTGTGCCCAAGCAGAATGACTGCTTGCAAGATAGCGGTTTAATTTCGATCGTTAGATAGCTGAGCCAATTTGTTTCAATCTTCTACTTTCTCCAAATCATATGACACCATTGGTACGAAGCAAATCTTCGCAGTTGACGACATTTGGATGAAATTGCATCCAGTTATATATTTCATCCACAAAAGCAGGATTTTCACCTTTCATTTTTTGCTACGCTGATAAGTAGGCAGGAAATTTTTTTAGGCTGAAAACTTGGCTTTTCCCAAATTTGAATGACAGACTTTGGGCGCTCATTTGAAGGTGGCCAAGATTACCTTTTCATAAATGTTGTGTTAATGTACGCGAAGGGTATGAATGAGATAAATCAGGATTAATCGCAGATGGATTAATATTATTCAGTATCAAACAACGATTTGTGGAAATGTGAAAAAATGCTCAGTGGATAAAATTTATGTGAATAAGTTTGTCTCAATATTTATAGTCAATCCCTTAGACTGTCCGCACTCGGGACACTTCAAGTGGAAAGTGGCCCGCCACTAAAATAAAAAAGTAAATAATACGCCAAAGTTTTTCGGCGCAATCGAGTTTTCTTTACAGCCGCTACAGCGTATAATCAAGGTCACCGAAAATAAATCAATCTTTCCGTGGTCTCGGTATAATGCTGTATAAAACTTTAACCACGCCCAGGTGGTGGCCTGGCCTATATCGTTGCCAGACGCACGATCATGGCTAACTTTAATCTTAAATAAAATCAAAACTACTGAGGATAGAGGGCTGCAATTTGGTATGTTTGATGATTGGAGGGTGGATGATCAACATACCAATTTGTAGCCCTCTAGCTCCGGTAGTTTTTAAGATCTGAGGGCGGATAGAAAAAGTGCGTATGGACAGACAAATAGCCATCTCAATAGTTTTCTTTAACAGAAAACTACAATGGAACACACGTGGTTGTATGGAAGACTAAAGACGATCCACTGAAAGTGTACGACATTAAAAGAGTGAATATACGAAGTGGCTACCAGGTCTATTTCTTGGCCGCACCAATGTACAAGCCGATATTATTAGTTGGCCACTAAGTGGCTGGCCATTTTGTGGTCAGCCACCTTCCACTGAAAATGTCCCGTGTGCGGCCAGCCTAAGACTTCATAGAAGTAGCAAGTCTGGAGATTCAAATTCAAAAGATTTGTTGACACATATTGCATATACGTCAAATGGAATGTACCATCATGCTGGTACAGCCACCAAAGCCTTTCAACAATACTCGTTCCAACTGAAATTGGGAACCTTCTTCATAATTCCTGGAACAATCTCATTGTTCAGCAAATAACACACTTGCTATGGAATGGTATCAACACTTCTGTATCTAAATTCCCCCTTTTGGAGTGGGTAGTGTCGTCGGTGCATCCCACAATGCGCACTGTAGGCATTACTTAAGGTTCTTCGCAGCATCCCTTCCTTCGGCCCCCTAGCTGCAACCCCTTTCATTTCCTTTTACTGTACCTCCGTTCATATTCTCTTTCTTCCATCTTACTGTCCACCTTCTCCTAACAGTTGATTCATAATGCAACTGCTTTGAGGTTTTCCTTCTGTTACGCCTTTCAAACCTTTTTACTCTCGATTTCGGTTTCAGCGCTGAATGGCCTTAGTTGCCCCAGTACTTGGCATGTGTGCCTAAAACCTATAAATAAATAAATCAGTCACACTTGGATTGGTAGCTCGCGAATTAATAGAAAATTCTATTAAATTCCGAGAGCCTCTTGTCATTTGAATGGACTCTCTCTCCAAGAGGGCTTCAGTTTACCAACTATAAGATGGGGAGTTTTGCTTACTAATTTCCCTCTATCACATGCCTACGTTCTTGTGTAATGATGGTACACACACACACACACACACACACACACACACACACACACACATATATATATATATATATATACATATATATACATATACATATATGTATATATATACATAAATATATATATATATACATGTATATATATATATATATATATATATATATATATATATATATATCTATATACATATATATATATATATATATATATATATATATATATATATATATATATATATATATATATAAACAAACTGTACGAAATTTTTCAAAGAAATAATTTTAGGGAGAACGAGAGCGTAACCACAAATAAAAAAAAAATATGACCTACTAAACTGATTATGAGCTGAGAAATTCTACGAACTATATATCTTAGATGAACCTTTCTCCCTGACAACATTTGGCCGTTTTCCCGAGACATAAAACTCTTACATAAACAACAAGAGAATGCCGAGTCCCCTGTCTCTCTCTACTTTGCAAAGTCACGAGGGAAACTGAGAGAGATATTCCACCTCTCCTTCAATTTACTCCTCAAGAGTTTTTCCCGATTTATAAATGGTACGAATTTGGTTTCTTCTTCGTCAGATTCTTAGACAGCAATCCGCAGTTTAATAATGTAGTTTTGTTACTTGAGAGAGAGAGAGAGAGAGAGAGAGAGAGAGAGAGAGAGAGAGAGAGAGAGAGAGAGAGAGGCCGTTCATTTAGTCTTTTATTCACCTTCAACGAAGCAAATGACTCTGCAATGTCACTATTGACCAACAATTTCGGATAAGCCTGAGTGTACATATGCTTACTGACCAGTTCGCCTCAATGAACAGAGCCAGTAATATCAGTCTATATTCAAAGCCCTTTTGTCACCATTGGTTATCATGCTTTGAGAAGTCTGTTTAAGACTAAAGAAAGCGAGGGCTGTTGATTATGACAGGAATAATGGTGGCAATCAGTTCATGCATAAATAATGATGTTAATCAATTCATGCATAAATAATGATGGCAATCAATTCATGCATAAATGATGATGGCAATCAATTCAGAAATAATGATGACAATGGATTCAGAAATAAATTGTAATGGGAATCAGTTCAGAAACAAATAATGACGGCAGTTAATTTCCCCCTCTGCCACTCCTCTCTCTCTCTCTCTCTCTATCTCTCTCTCTCTATCAGAAGACAGAACTAAGGAAGGGAATTATAAATCCTCTCAGTAATGGAAATCGACATCAATGTCCGGCATTAAATCTGCGCCTTAGATCAGATTATGGTCGTGCTGAATGGATGGCGCAGATAGAGCTTTTCATTCAATCTTCAGAAAGTATTTGTTTGAATACTTTATTTTCATGTCTCTCTCAGACCTTCCCAATAATCAGAATGACAGCCTCTAACACCACCAGGCCTTCCCCTTCCCCCTCCCCACTCTCTCTCTCTCTCTCTCTCTCTCTCTAAATCCCATAATTTTGAAAGCTAAACCTTCGACAATGTGGGTGACAAACCAAGAGTCCTTGAAAACCCTCAGGAGACTGGACAATGGTGTGAGACTGACCTAAATATAGACTCTGCCGCTCTTGAAGCCTCTCAGTGGACAAAGTTCTTGGGAACATCAAGGAATGGAGAACGTGTCTGCAGATCTCAGCAGTCGTCAGAAATATTGATTGGGCTCACTATAACAGATACAGGTATAATACGTAGAACGGTTTTGCTTCTTATGCTTACAAAGACATTGATGCAAATATTTTGTTATGCATTATTATCAGTAATAATTAAAATAAGTAAGCAAATATATATGTATACGTATTCTGTACACAGACAAGCGTGCACACACATACACACACACACATATATATATATATATATATATATATATATATATATATATATATATATATATGTGTGTGTGTGTGTGTAGTATATATATATATATATATATATATATATATATATATATATATATATATATATATATATATATATATATATATATATATATACATTTTTGTCACTTACACAGTCATGACGTTTTTATATTAACAAAGACTAAGCCACAAACCCCGTTTAATATCGAATTCAACATACCTTGAAAAGTGCTTCTGCTTGATAGCAGGGTGGTCACTCACTGTCTGTAGTTGTTTCTAAACCAGTCAGTGGTTCGAATCCTGGACGGGCGGAAGTACTCGTCACTTATAAATTCACCTTGTGTGTAAGTTATTCATTCACATGTTCTAGCGAATTTTGTATTAGGTGGTTTGGGGTCGACATCTTCTATCTCTTTTCGATTTTCAGTCTTCCACAGCATGGGGAAGCTTTTGTATTCTCGTAAGCTGAGTGTGTTAGTCAACAGTATATTTGAACTCTGTCAGTGATTAAATTTAACTATAAAATTTGAGTACAGAGCCTTCGAAAAGGTGGACTTTCGTAGCAAACATTGTTGGATCAAGGCATTCTCGGTCCCCAGACATACTTCTGCAGTCAGGCAAACCAAGCAGATGACTCCAAACCTACAGCTACAGGTCCAGCGATCAAATCTATTTCAAGAATAACTGAATGAAACGAACCTTATGCACTCCAAATACACAAATTTTAACAAAATATAGCAACCACACAGTCCCCTCCGACATACGCAAAACATCCAGACAAAACAACTCCTATGTACCCATATTGCGCACAATATACAAGCAAATGCTTCAGAAAAACGCTTGTCACTTCAAGAACCGGTATGCAAAATCTAAGAATGAACCAAAATGGGGCCATGTTGAAAAGGTGATTTCTGTTAACCTTCAGTCAAAATCGCTGTGGTACAGCACCTCTGCTTTCTGGGTAAAACTACACTAGAAGCACTTCTTATGGAAATTTGCTACTGTAGCTGAACACAGTTGGAAAAGCCCAACTTGTCAGACTATCGACTGAACAGTGTTCCATGACATAGTAGTTCCGTGTTTTGAATACAACTGACGTTTTCACAGTAGCCCAGAGTATATTAACACGCTTGATTTCATTCAAAAGACCACGCTTCATTCGCAGGAGGCACCACGCAGCTATGGTGACCAGTAATCCTGCACAGAAACCAAAATGAAATTATGGATGCTGGCGATTTAGGAATGGTTTTTCTCAAAAATAGAAGGAAAAACGTATACTTGTTTAATCGCGTTTCCTTTTCGTTTGCTCCACCCAAAAGGATTCAGTACTGAATGCAAAACCACCCACCGCGATCTCCGAAAAAAAGAGAAAACGCAGATTACCATATTTTCCATCAGTGTTTCACTGATGAATGTGGGAGTCATTATCTCTGCCGCGGCCCCAGGGGGTTTTGGGAAATCACCGGGCCCTGTCGTCAAAGGGGCACCAGAAGGGTGATGCCATGTTGCATCCTATAAAAATGATTCTAGTATTCTGCAAAAGTATAACTCTAGCATACTGCAAAAGAAGTTCTAACATACTGCAAAAGTAACTCTAGCATTCTGCAAAAGTAACTCTACATTCTGCAAAAGTAACTCTAGTATCCTGCAAAAGTAACTCTAATATCCTGCAAAAGTAACTCTAGTATCCTGCAAAAGTAACTCTAGTATCCTGCAAAAAGTAACTCTAGCATCCTGCAAAAGTAACTCTAGTATCCTACAAAATAACTCTAATATCCTGTAAAAGTAACTCTAGCATCCTGCAAAAGTAACTCTAGCATCCTGTAAATGTAACTCTAGTATCCTGCAAAAGTAACTCTAGTATCCTGCAAAAGTAACTCTAGTATCCCACAAAAAGTAATTCTAGCATCCTGCAAAAGTAACTCTAGTATCCTGCAAAAGCAACTCTAATATCCTGCAAAAAGTAATTCTAGCATCCTGCAAAAGTAACTGTAGTATCCTGCAAGAGTAACTCTAGCGACAGTGTGGACCCACGGACGGAACAGTACATTATCATTTCCACTGACTGACATTCTCAGTTAATTGCATTACAGATTTGCAGTTGGGAAGCCCAGGATAAAAAAAGCATTGATGTGAATGAAGAAATATCCTCATAAAAAGATCCAAATCTTTAAATATTTGGAAGTGGAATTTAAAGGATTCATCCGTACTATAAATAGTTGTGTACAAGAAATTACCAATGTGCGCAGTAGAGAATGATCTATTTTAGCTGCTGTTGATCAAAGCAGTGAATTACATCCTGCTTGCAAGCTGAGAGAAGTGGATGATCAGTGTTCTATTAAATCAATCCTTCAAAAAGTGAGGGCCTGTTTGGAGTAATGCTCACCTCACCTGAGAGAAACCTTTCCCTCACTCCTTCCCTCGAGTGTTAAAGTTAAAGACTGACTGAAAAACTGTCTGTTGGAGTGGTCTAGTTCACTACCATTATATAATGGCTATTTTTTTTTTCAGACACACTCACAGATATACTGGCAAAAAACTGTCAACTTTTGACAAATGAACAAACTCCATTTCTCCGCTGCCTACGCGTCTTCATGGACGCGAAAGTTTCTATTTCACTTCTGCCTTTCATTCGGAAATCCTGGGTTCGATCCCAGCGTGAAGTAGAAATTGACTTAGATTTATCGTCATTTATTATAACGGTTTTTAATTCTTGAAGATCATTGTAAAATTCCGAATGGAGATTTAGGATAAGCCAAATCGTAAATAAAGATGACGGGAAAAATGAAAGATTTCAGCAGAAAACGACCTGATAAATTTCTATTAAGTTTTAATATATCCTCTAAATTTGTATTGGGTTGTAAAGGATTAAAAGTAGGTTTGGCATTTAAATAACTATTGAAAATACTTAATCTTATATATATCTATATATATATACATATATATATATATATACACACACATATATATATATATATATATATATATATATATATATATATATATATATATATATATATATATATATATATATATATAATCCTTTACAACCCAATACAAATTTAGAGGAAGGTTGCTGCTATGAATAATTTCCAGTTATTCTCCTTCAGCTCCCAAGGGATAAAAAGCCTGTGCCTAAATCTCCTCCGTAAAGTCTGCCTTTCCGTTAAGTCTCCCTTATTCCAAGACAATCTTCTTATTGGTGGAAAACGTTAACAGGAAATGGGAGTAGGATAAACGACGTATGCCGCAAATACCCACGACTGATGATAAAACAGAGAGAGAGAGAGAGAGAGAGAGAGAGAGAGAGAGAGAGAGAGAGAGAGAGAGAGTGAGGTAATATGGCAAGCGATTGTTTTGGGAAGGTATGATATTGTTGGAGCCTTGGTTTCCAGAATTATGCCACGACCTCGGAAGAATCATTTTCAGTTAAACCAAAAAAATTGCGTCCTGGCTTTTTTTTTTTTTTTAAACACTAAAACATAATTTTCTTCCAGTTACTAAAACGCTCACAAACAAAATGGAAAGATTTGACGACAACTGGGCTCGCCATAGTTTGAAATTCTCGATGAATTTGTTCGGTAAGAAGCGGAAACCTGTGAGTCAATGATTTTATTGAACCTGCTTAATGGGTTTTTACAATTCCGTACCCGTGGGCAGGTCAGTAGTCTCCCTTAACTTTAAGGAACTGGGCTCTGTTGATGAACTTTGAAAGCATTGTTTACTAATTTGAAACTTGAATATTTATTGGCTGTTGCTTATTTTGTCCTTTTCGCCGTGCTTCTGACAGGCAAAGTGACGTCTGTGTCTGTGCCAAGATGATTCTAAGTTACCTGGACACCTCCCTTCCTTTCCAGATCGTCACGCAACATGGTTACTACAGTGCAGAGAGGTTAACCTTTCGCTTACTCTGGACTTTTGGACGATTGGATGCCAGGTGGGGTTTTCCAATATGGAACAACCGAACTAATGCAGACAGAATAGAGAACAACTGAGCTAATGCTGACTGAATATGGAACAACTGAACTAATGCTGACTGAATATGGAACAACTGAACTAATGCTGACTGAATATGGAACAACTGAACTAATGCTGACTGAATATGGAACAACTGAACTAATGCTGACTGAATATGGAACAACTGAACTAATGCTGACAGTGTGGAACAAATGAACTAATGCTGATAGAATATGGAACAACTGAACTAATGCTGACAGAATATGGAACAACTGAACTAATGCTGACAGAATGTGGAACAAATGAACTAATGCTGATAGAATATGGAACAGCTGAACTAATGCTGGCAGCATATGGAACAACTGAACTAATGCTGACAGAATATGGAACAACTGAACTAACGCTCATTGAATATGGAACAACTGAACTAATGCTGAAGGAATATGCAACAACTGAACTAATGCTGACTGAATATGGAACAACTGAACTAATGCTGACAGAATATGGAACAACTGAACTAATGCTAATAGAATATGGAACAGCTGAACTAATGCTGACAGCATATGGAACAACTGAACTAACGCTGACAGAATATGGAACAATTGAACTAACGCTCATTGAATATGGAACAACTGAACTAATGCAGACAGAATATGGAACAACTGAACTAATGCTGACAGAATATGGAACAATTGAACTAACGCTCATTGAATATGGAACAACTGAACTAATGCTGACAGAATATGGAACAACTGAGCTAATGCTGACAGAATATGGAACAATTGAACTAACGCTCATTGAATATGGAACAACTGAACTAATGCTGACAGAATATGGAACAACTGAACCAATGCTGAATGAATATAGAAAAACTGAACTCGAGATTAACGAAGTCCCTTCGGGGGTCAGCCAGTTGCTTGTGATAATGCCGGCTGAAACTTTGGAGTGTTAAAATGAGACTATGAATCCGTAAAGCAGTGATTCTCAAACTGGGTGCCGTGGCACCTTGGGGTGCCACAGACAGTGCCTAGGGGTGCCGCAAGATTGTCATGAGTTTTGTCTTGGCTAGATCATCTCAGTGAACATTTGCGAAAAAAAAGGTTTGCAGAAGTCTTCATATAATTATTATCAGTGTGTCGACTCTAATACGTTCACACACACATATATATGTATATATAATATAATATATATGTATATATATATGTAGCATGGAAAATAATTTTATTCATTAAATAAGAAGTTAATTCATGCGATATGGTGGGATGGCGAAGAAGGGGTGCCACGGTAATGATTACATTAGTTAGGGTGCCATCACTCAAAAAAGATTGAGAACCACTGCCGTAAAGTACAGAATTTTCTTTCTCCCAAAACCTACATTTTTTCCAACACCATGTCAAGTCAATGTTCGTTTTTGCAGCCACAGAGTTACATAACAGCAGTTACGTAACAGCAGTCCCGTAAAACTAGTTGTAGGAAAAGTTTTGGTCGTAAATCTAGACTGCGACTTCCTCTTCCTTTTGACTACAAATCTTATTGGTGTCCTGTGCAATCAAACGAAGTTTTATTGGCACCATAAATAGTCTACATCTCCCAATTTCAGTGCAAATTGGACGCTGCTGACTTATACTTTTTTTCTGCAGACTTTTGTTGCTTAGTTGCTCTGTTACCCTTCAAGGAAAGCATTCTTCCACGAAACAGTTCCAAATGTCTGGGGAAATCATTTACACTTCAGTCTGAAAAATGCATTGACATACAACGTAAACATGGATAAGTATGAATACATGACACACACACACACACACGCACACACACACATCGGAAAAGGAATCTGCGAGAGACTGTGTTCATTGAAGCTACGTCCACCGGGAATGTTAATCTCCACCCTGGATTATCCCTTGATCCTTTGTCCGTCTTTTTTGTTTAAAGAACATGCTGCCCAGATTAACAGACTGTAACCCAGCCCCCCTTTCTGTTTTTGTATATAAATCTCTGTCAACTTCTCTTGTATTCAGTGTGAACTTGAAAATGTAGAATAAACTACGAAAGTACTTGTTCAAAGTCACGGTTTTCACTCACCCTCTGACGTGGATTTATATGCGTCACTGCTGAATATCTGTCGAACTGTCCACAGAGGAAAGATGATAATATATTCTTCCATTTTTCTTTGTTTTTAGCATTTGACGATGAATCATTTTATTTCACTTCGAATTTTTTTGTTTCCACGATGAGTCGAAACTGGTATAATTATTCGTCTGGATAATAATGTTGTCAGATTGTTTTTGTCTTCGCCATATCACCAGCAACATCTGGTGCTGGATTCATTTCTGTCCTTAATGACTTTAACCTCGTAGGTGCACCTCACATGGCACACTGTAGGCATTACTTAAGGTTCTTTGCAGCGTCCCTTCGGCCCCTAGCTGCATCCCCTTTCATTCCTCTTACTGTACCTCCGTTCATATTCTCTTCTTTCAATCTTACTTTCCACTCTCTCCTAACAACTGCTTCATAGTGCAACTGCGAAGGGTTATCCTGGTGTTACACCTTTAAATCTTTTTTACGCTGAATTTCCTTTTCAGCGTTGCATGACCTCATAGGCCCCAACACGTAAGGCCTAAAAAGTCCATATTCCTTGCCGTAATAACTTTCAAATCAGATGCCCAAAACGCAATCATTAGTTGGGGAACGGTTTCACTGTAAGGCCGATTGAGGAAAGTCATCTTCTAGCAATCTTTATTACTAAAAAAAATGTCTGGGCAGGCCTTAACGAATATTTCATGAAGTCTGCTCCTGGGCCAAAGCTCGTTTCTGAATTTGGAGGCTCAATCCTGCTTCATTTCTGTTTGATGGTCTTTCCAGGTGGGTGGCCGTCAACAAAATCACTATTTAACTAGAATACGATAGAATATGGAAATTAGGCCCAAAGGCCAGGCGCTGCGACCTATGAGGTCATTCAGCGCTGAAAAGGAAATTGACAGTGAAAAGGTCTGAAATGTGTAACAGGAGGAGAACCTCGAAGCAGTTGCACTATGAATCAATTGTTAGGAGACGGTGGAAAGTAAGGAGGAAGAAAGAGAATATGAACGGAGGTACAGTTAAAGGGGATGAAAGGGGTTGCAGCTAGGGGTCGAAGGGACGCTGCAAAGAACCTTAAGTAATGCCTACAGTGCGCACTGCATGAGGTGCAAGGACGGCACTACCCTTCTACTGGAATAAAAACACTATTTAACGCCTTCAAGAGTATTCCCGAAATTTTACAGGAATGGGCCTGCCGGTCCAAAGAGCCCGTGAAATGAAAGTTTGGTGGACTTAAGAAAACTAGTGAGATGGCAATTTGTCTGTCCGTTCGCACTTTTCCTGTCCGCCCTCAGATCTTTAAAACTACAGAGGCTAGAGGACTGCAAATTGGTATGTTGATCATCCACCGTCCAATCATCAAACATACCAAATTGCAGCCCTCTAGCCTCTTCAGTCGTTTTTGTTTTATTTACGGTCAAGGTTAGCCATGGATCGTGCGTCTGGCCGACGTACCTTCACTTGACCGCATCTGGGGAGCGATTGAGCGCTGCCTCCTCGTAGCTGAAAGTTTCATACAGCATTATACGCTGTACGGAAAACTCGATTGCTCCGAAGAAATTTCGGCGCATATCTTACTCGTTTTCTTCTTTCCTCAGTTTTTTTTTTGTGTGTGTGTGCGTGTGTATGTGTGTGTGAACCGTGAGCACGGAGTCCAGCAATACCAGGAAGATCACTTAGATGTTTCTGAAGAGGTAGAAAGAAGAAAAATAAGCATAAAATCATTGCCAATATGGCGACGCCTCCTCGCCAACATCGAATTCCAGCGACTTCAGATCGCTGTAATCTTTCTTTTTTTTTCTTTTACACTTCCAGCTCCTAACAGACTACAACCTGGAAGGCTCTCGTACAATAGATTTCAAGTTGCACAAATGGGAAAATTATGGCCAATGCAAATATGTAAAATTCAATGAATTTTATCATAAAAAATTCGCGTTTTTGCTTGATAAGCCTGATATACTACAAGCTTTGTAGATCTATATATTGGTGAATGAGTTCTCTCTCTCTCTCTCTCTCTTTTGTGAGCATAACCAACGTAAACTGGAAATAAATATTTGAATTTGAAAGCTCTCTCTCTCTCTTGTGAGAATAACCAATGTAAATTGGAAATAAAGATTTGAATTTGAAAGCTCTCTCTCTCTCTCTCTTGTGAGAATAACCAATGTAAATTGGAAATAAAGATTTGAATTTCAACGCTCTCTCTCTCTCTCTCTCTTGTGAGAATAACCAATGTAAATTGGAAATAAAGATTTGAATTTGAATGCTCTCTCTCTCTCTCTTTTGTGAGAATAACCAATGTAAATTGGAAATAGAGATTTGAATTTCAACGCTCTCTCTCTCTCTCTTGTGAGAATAACCAATGTAAATTGGAAATAAAGATTTGAATTTCAACGCTCTCTCTCTCTCTCTCTTGTGAGAATAACCAATGTAAATTGGAAATAAAGATTTGAATTTGAATGCTCTCTCTCTCTCTTTTGTGAGAATAACCAATGTTAATTGGAAATAAAGATTTTAATTTGAATGCTCTCTCTTTCTCTCTCTCTCTCTTGTGAGAATATCCAGTGTAAATTGGAGATAAAGATTTGAATTTGAATGCTCTCTCTCTCTCTTTTGTGAGAATAACCAATGTAAATTGGAAATAAAGATTTGAATTTGAAAGCTCTCTCTCTCTCTCTCTTTTGTGAGAATAACCAATGTAAATTGGAAATAAAGATTTGAATTTGAATGCTCTCTCTCTCTCTTGTGAGAATAACCAATGTAAATTGGAAATAAAGATTTGAATTTGAAAGCTCTCTCTCTCTCTTTTGTGAGAATAACCAATGTAATTGGAAATAAAGATTTGAATTTGAATGCTCTCTCTCTCTCTCTCTCTCTCTGGTGAGAATAACCAATGTAAATTGGAAATAAAGATTTGAATTTGAAAGCTCTCTCTCTCTCTTTTGTGAGAATAACCAATGTAATTGGAAATAAAGATTTGAATTTGAATGCTCTCTCTCTCTCTCTCTCTCTGGTGAGAATAACCAATGTAAATTGGAAATAAAGATTTGAATTTGAATTTGAATGCTCTCTCTCTCTCTTTCTCTCTCTCTCTTGTGAGAATAACCAATGTAAATTGGAAATAAAGATTTGAATTTGAATTTGAATGCTCTCTCTCTCTCTTTCTCTCTCTCTCTTGTGAGAATAACCAATGTAAATTGGAAATAAAGATTTTAATTTGAACGCTCTCTCTCTCTCTCTCTCTTGTGAGAATAACCAATGTAAATTGGAAATAAAGATTTTAATTTGAACGCTCTCTCTCTCTCTCTCTCTTGTGAGAATAACCAATGTAAATTGGAAATAAAGATTTTAATTTGAACGCTCTCTCTCTCTCTCTCTTTTGTGAGAACAACTAATGTAAATTGGAAATAAAGATTTGAATTTGAATCTGAACGCTCCCTCTCTCTGTCTCTGAATGAACGATGCATATTGTATTTCTTGATTCAAATTTCAACCGCTTTGTTCATCAACTAAAAAAGAATCTTATTGGAAATCTGAATCTACAGTAGGTTCGTCATTAAGAAAAGAGCAGCCACTGATTCTCGAGATCACATATTTCTGCACATCAGTGTCGACGTGAAAGTCCCCGGGTGAAATGAAAAAGAATCCTTACAATTTGTCCTATCACTGAAATGCCTTTCCAAAAAGAATTGACCACTGATGGACCATCCCTTTTCAAGGTAAGTTCAATACGGAAGGAGAAAATCTCTGATTTTGAATTCAGCCCCCTTTTCCCTAATGGATAAAGTTCTCACTGGTGAGGAACTTATCCTTTCTGCCACGTTTCTCGAAAGGTTATTTTGTTAAGTTCAGGAAAAGGTGCACTTTAGGAAAAGGGAAAATTCGAAAAGTCTAGCTAGACCTCAAAAGGCCTCCTATATGCTATAATCTTTCCGGATCATGCCAAGATTAGCGAACCCACTCGCTGCAGGGTTAGCTATTCTTTACAAGAAGATTATTGGGTTCGTTATTCTTTACATGGGGATAATCGGGTTCGCTGTTCTAGGCATGAACACTTCGGTACCAGACATTTGATCCTCAAGGGGCTAGTACTAAACAAGGCGAAATACATTTGACTCCCCCCTATCCCGGGGTTAGTATTAAACACGGCGAAACAGTGTAGATGAATCACTGTTTCGCCGTGTTTAGTATTAGCCCTCATGTGGATTAGTTCATTGCACCTACACACACACACACATATAATATATTTATATAAAAAAGTTATTTTGCACGTGTTATCATAAAGTTAGGTGCAGATATGGTCATCTGCTTCGCTTCATGAAAACCATTGTAACAAACATGATGGCTATAATTGCATATATATAGAGCCTTCACATTATTTTATTGGCATTGAACGCGAAGCTAAAAATACTGCTTTACGAATATTGAAGCGCGTTACGATGACTCATGTCCTTACTTATAACGATGAACGTAAAAATGGAGGTCTCGTCGCCATGAGCAAAATTTGTCGTTTCTGAAGATGAAGAGATAAAAAAATTTTTTAACATATAAGAGGAATCATTTCAAATTCATTTCTAAATATTATGTACGGCTAACAAACTTTCCGATTTTCGAGTTTTCCTTCTATCTAACTTCTCCTTAACCTGTTTGGTTAATGACGAAAAGCAATAACTGGCGATGATTATCATCCGGCTGATCCCAGTCGTGATAACTGCGAAATGCGGTTGGAAGAGAAAGGAAGTTACGTTATGATTATCAGTTATTTGGACGCCAGTGGAAGACCATTTTTCAAACGGGTTGATGATTATTTGATTTGAATCATGGGAAACAATGTGTTTCTTAATATACAGGCTTAAAATGAATAGTTCTGACGTAAAGGCATGAGACAAGGACGATGTTTCAATAATAATAATAATAATAATAATAATAATATTAATAATAATTACAGTAGCGCCTGCAGTAATGATAACCACGAGGATTATTGTGGCACATAGCGTTCTACTGCTTATACTAATGAGAGTTACTGGATTAATCATGTCGATGAACAGTTGATAGCGTTGTCTGTTCATATTCATCACTCATAATTTAGTTTATATACAGATGAATATATACTGTACATGTATATGATATACATATACACATATATATATATATATATATATATATATATATATATATATATATATATATATATATATATATATATATATTATTACGACAGTATTGTGTTTCATTCACGAGAACAATATTCTGAAACTCACAAACAACGTTACAAGAGACTTCAAAAAAAGGCCTGAATACGAAGCGATTATTTTTGAAACCCTTTTGCCCGAAGACAGTGAAAAATCGAAAGCGATCTTTCCCGGCCAAAGATATTGCATATTCTTCAGCTGAAGAGGAAGATTCCCAAAATGGCGAGCTTTACTGCACTGTGGCCTGAGGATGGCCAATAAAACTCCACCTCTCAACATTTGATTTATATTCCTGCTGCTGCTGCTGCTATAAACCTTAGAGATTTATTTATCTTTTTGGCTTCAGTTTTTGGTTCCTCATTTCGTAAGGTTTGTCTTACGTTCTTTCAGAGCTTTTGTGAAGGGGAGTGATATATATTCTCTCAAGAACGTCAGTTGGTGGGATCTCCGAGAGACAGTAAGACGGTTTGGGAAATGCATTTTGTTAAATGTCATCTCATGTCCTCATCCTAATCTCCTCTTTCTGCTCGAAAATAAAATTATTGAAATATTTCATGAATGTGGAATCGATGCTGCCCACGAAATAGTGACCGTGGGAAAAATTATAAAATGGTTTAAGCTAAATGTGAAAAGAATAATGGGGGAACATTTAAAGAATTTTACTGGCGTCTTCATAAATAAAGTTCGAATCTCCAAAATGTACCATCATCACCAGAGATAGATATAAGACGTACAAATACTAATGAAATGAAGATGGGAATTATGATTATAAAAAAACTAAGGTTAATTTTTTGATAATTAAGATTTTATATGTCAATTTCGGCTTTTTCCTGGATACCATTTTTTTTCTTATAATTCGTGTTTTTGTGTCCGCTAAAATGATCGACATTGTCAAACATATGTACGGTTCTTAACCCAACACTGTGCAAAAATTAAAATTTGGCACCAGTCATTATTATTATTATTATTATTATTATTATTATTATTAAGGTAACAAGTTAGTTGAAAAATTATAAAGAAGTAAAGATGAAACCACGAACGAGAATATATATATATATATATATATATATATATATATATATATATATATATATATATATATATATATATATATATATATATATACACACTTACACACACACACATATATATATATAAAGGCATACATAAATACAAGCAGAAATCCAATTCGAATCACAGTGGAGATATTATTGATTTTTTTTTTTTACAGTTCTATACGAAATTGTCGCTCTTTTCTTAAATCTTTAATTATTCATTAGTTCTGTGCAAACAATACAGTAGCAGGCATTTTGAGAGTGAGTCGAGACGGAAATTTGATTCTGTTTTATTATTATTATTATTATTATTATTATTATTATTATTATTATTATTATTTGAAGGGAGCACACCTCCTTTCAAGCAAGTCTCGTTCAAGAGAATGGCAGCATCAGCGGAACTGATTGTATATATATGTTTTTTTTATTATTATTATTTTCTTCTCATCAGGGCTAATATTTGCTAATAACTGGCCGATGTTCATAGTCTGGGTAAGGGAATGGTTTTTTGTAGGTTAATTTCAATATTATCACATCATATATGAAGTTAAAATTGGCGTGTGGTCGCCGTAGAGTTTCTAGGACTTGCAACGTAAATCTGGGACAATAATAACAAGAATTGAAAAGACCAAATATAAAATAAATTCCACCGATGATGTCATTCTCTTTAACAAGACTTATTATTATTATTATTATTATTATTATTATTATTATTCAGAATATGAGGCCTAATCATATGGAACAAGCCCAAAAAAGGGGCCACTGACTTGCAATTCAAGCTTCCAAAGAATTTGTTGTTCATTCGAAAGAAGTGACAGAAGATAACGGGAAGTACAGAAAGAGGGGATAAGTCATTAGAAAAACAGGTAAATTAACAAATAGATAAATAAATAAATAAAAATGTATGTAAAATAAATATTTCCTTTGCTGATCCACCTTTACTCGTTCAGGACATCGATGAGGTTTCGTTTCATGAGACACCACCTCGAAGCAGACCACAAATAAATTGGACGCAAAGGAAAACCAATAAAAAATGCGCTCAAGTTTCTTCGGAGCAATCGAGTTTCCCCTACGATATAATGCTGTATGAGCCGCGGCCCATGAAACTTCAACCACTGCCCGGTGGTGGCTTATCCTATTTCGTTGCCAGAAGCGCGAGTATGGCTAACTTTAACCTTAAATAAAATAAAAACCACTGAGGCTAGAGGGCTGAAATTTGGTATGTTTGATGACTGGAGGGTGGATGATCGACATACCAATTTGCAGCCCTCTAGCCTCAGTAGTTTTTAAGATGGAAGGTTTGGACACAACAAAATCCTCTCGACCCCAGATCATGAAACCCCTTCACTGAATACCAGTCACGGGGCCCGTCTTAGGGACGATTCTTGTGAACAGCCAAACAAAACCTTTAGTACATTATGTCACCACACCGACAAACAAACTAACCGAGCCAAAGCACGGCGATAATAACGTCGATTTCCTCTGGCTTTCACGTCGCTCCTGTGATTAAGAACTCCGGAACTTGATGCTCATTATGGCTCCATCCCTTTGTTCCAATCAGGTTTCTTTCCCAGTTTCCAGGAAGTGCAGGAGTGCAAGAATGAGTGCAAGAAAGGAATGTGAGCACAGTGCGTGTGGAGGGCATGACGTGCTGTTCTTGAGCTTATGGTATTGGCATTTAAAGCAACTGACGGTATGGAAGCTTTCATAGCAATGGTTCAGTGAAAGATTTAGCCCCTCAGTGCACCTCACGCGGTGCACTGTAGGCATTACTAATCGTTCTCCGCAGCGTTCATTCGACCTCCAGCTGTAACCCCTTTCATTATCTTTACTGCACCTCCATTCATATTCTCTTTCTTCCATCCTACTTTCCACCCTCTCCTAACAATTATTTCATAGTGCAACAGCGAAGTTTTCCTCCTGTTACGCCTTTTAAAACTTTTACTCTCAATTTCTCATTCAGAGCTGAAAGACCTCATAAGTCCCAGCGCTCGGTCTTCGGCCTAAATTTTATATTTCAATTCCTGTTCCATGAAAGATTTAGCACTTAGGGAATTGATATAGGAGGGCTGTTGTTTTGTTTTACAATGGAATTGCTTCTAAGAAGGAAACGGCTTATTACACACACACACACACACACACACACACACACACACACACACACACATATATATATATATATATATATATATATATATATATATATATGTGTGTGTGTGTGTGTGTGTGCATATATGTATATATATACATACACACATATATATATTATATATATTACTTTTTCTTTTTACTATTAAAACGCGTTTGTGACTTTGAAAGAGTCTTTATCTCCAGTGTGTTAGTTTCTGTATTTTCTTCGATGAGTGAACTGTTCACTTTTGATTTACTTTTTTCTAAATTCCATTTTTCCAAAATCAAGATTTCAGCTCATTCATGGTTTTCATTTTTTCACTTTCATTTACCACCAGCGAAGAGAACTAAACGCGGACTTCGAGTAAGCTAAGTCTTTGAGAAGTCTGATGATATTTTTCAAAAGCAAATTATTTTGACTTTCAAAAAATGTCATCACCGCCAGCCATCATGATTCTGAGATTGCAACCTCATTTAACATACGTTAGTACGAATAGTTCTTTTAGTCTCTTTCTGCCTTCAAATTTATGAGTCGACTATTCTTCGGCAATATCAGATTTGCCAAGGTGGGTATTTCCACAAATGCTGTGGCGGATTCCAAGTGCTGAGAGCTACCCTTTGTAGTTGGTACTCATATCAACAACGTGATGGATTTAGAAATTTTCGTTCTTTGTGCAAAAAGAGTAATTTCCTCTGCCTTCATTGTGAAGGGAGCGCAATTATAGTCTCTTCAGAAGATCTGTCCACTGGAGGCGGCGTCAGTAACTCACAATTTGTGACGCCAGTTATAGTAGTTGCCAATCAATCAATCAATCAATCTGTCCGCTAGAATTTTTCCGAGAAGATTCAATTTTCATTCACACAACTGGTCCTGCATCGATCTATTCGACATCATTTTGTTTCTTCTTGAGTCAGGTATTTGATGTCAGGTTCTTGCCTAATAGTTTTCCTCCTGCGTGGAAATTAGGGCTTGTTCAAGCAAAATGGGAAGCCGTATTCAAGCAAAATGGAAATCTGTATTCAAGCAATTTAGTTCTTCTCGAGTCATGCATATGTTTCAGGTTCTTGCCTAATAGTCTTGCTCCTGCATGGAAATTAGGGTTTTTTCAAGCTAAATGGGAATCTGTGTTCAAGCAAATTTACCACTTTGCTTGCTTGGATCTCTCACGTGGTCATTAGTCAGCGGCTTGTGAATATAGAAATCAATTCGTGTTGCCTCTTCCGCACTAGGACACAAAATATGAGTTATAAATCTTGACAATATTTACATGGCGAACGACACAGTGCAGTTTCCATTGGAGATCAAGTTCATTGCCTTATTTACTGGGGCTTTCTACAAACAAAATAGGATCAAATAAACCAAAACTACTATGACTTCTACTGCTACTACTACTAATACTACTGCTACTACTATTACTACTACTAATAATAATAAGAATAATACAGAAAGAGGTCACCCAACTATACTACTGATCTTGGTGAAAATCAACAACTGACGTATTCAATATTTCACTTTCTGCCGGACTGAGGCGTCTGTCTCAGGTCGCATCATTCTGGCCTAAACAGACTCTCGCTTCTGAAGCCACTTGATGCATCTTTCAGCTTTGGAATCCTCAATAAAACGTCTTCTCACTTAGGGGAACCAGATTCGTCACGTCTTTGTGTCAAGAAGAATCAAGCGAAAAATACTCAAATTTTATCATTTAATACTTTTAATAAACTTGAAACGGCTCTTCTCGGTGGTCATCACGACCTCAGGTCACGCCCTTCGTCTGGGACACTCCTTAGGGTCAGGGTCTGACTTTCTGCAGTAGATAGGACCATGGGTACTTCAGGGGAGCTTTTGACCAGTCTGCTCACCATCGTACCTGGAACAAAGACGGAGGGACAGTGAGTGAATGCCGTCGATGGTTATTCGGATTGAGAGAGAGAGAGAGAGAGAGAGAGAGAGAGAGAGAGAGAGAGAGAGAGAGAGAGAGAGATAGGGTCATTCATCCAAAGCGTAGTTAAGAATCATTTCCATGATACTCTAAGCTCTAGGTAAAGGCGCGTAAAGAAGTCTGTATGCATAACAAGCAACGAAAACTTGTCGGGTTCCAATCCGCGTCCATTTTGAAAGTAAGAATTCGGGTGTGACAGGAACTGTGGACGATGTCCTTCAGTCATCTTACCTCCTCCTTTGCCATTCGCGGTCGATCCACTGTGGGTGCGTTCCACACGAAGGATATTTGGCAGAAGTTCAGAAGGATTTGTACCCTTTATGTTTCTAATAACATCAACGCTGGACAAATTGCTTCCTTTTACGGCATCTAGAAAGAGCGAGAGATATTTTTTGTTATTATATGATTCTCGTGACAAAAGTAAATTATATATTTAAACGTCTCCACAGATTAATTCACAATGTAAAACTAAAGGTATTTGTCTGTGCAAATAGCTAATTAAAATACGAGCACAATGAAGATTAGACTAATGGCTTAATGCTCATTTGTAACTGTCGTCAGTCTAAGAGTAAAGCTCTCTTTACTTTCCCCAGGATTTAGTAGTGTGAGAAAGGGACATAAACATAAATACATTATGATAGAGGAATAAAGACATGCTGTACGCATGTAGAAAATGAAAATACACACAAAAACAAGAGTAGCATAAAATAGGCCTATATTCCGGTTGACAATACTCCGGCCCTGATCTCTGCTAAAAGCAGGAGTGTCGGTGACAGACAAGCGCGCAAGTGTGAAATATAACGACTTTGGCAGGATTAGAGATTTCGATTAACTGTCTTCAGAAAGTATTTGGGGATACTCCTTACACTTCTCAGATTCGTGTCCCACCTGATGTGTAACGTGTGAAAACCTCTTCACGGCGGTGGTCAGTAACGGGGGAAGAGCAATTGCTGTGAGATCGAGGGTCGTGCTTGCTGAGACGCCTTCATTTTCAGCCCTCTCGAGTTTGGAGTCGCCAACGGTGTAGGGGCGTTTCATTTGGCGCCTTTCTCTTCTCTCCGCTCGTCTTCGACGCTTCCGCTTTCTGTACACCACGAACACCATGACCCCAACTTGGAGGTGTGACAAATGGGAAAAGACTGTGCTGAATCCTCTGTTATGATTCCCATCTCAACGAATGGGAGACAAATTCTGTTTACGTTGTGGATTTCATGCGTCTTTTGTTTCGGATACAGTCATCCAATTTGCAATGATATCAAATCATTTTCTACGTTACACAAGCATGTGTTACCACAAATCTATAAAACATAATATTCTTTCTTTCACTTACAACTACGACTTTAAGTACTACCAATAATAAAACTGACAATAATATCGAAAACTTACCAATTACGATAATTAGGCAAGATATGACGAAGGCCACTACCCCCAAAGCAAGCCGGGGTCCAGTTGACTCGTTCGGCCATTGGCAGTTCATACCAAGGAAGCCCCGTGCGCAGCTGCAGGAATAGGATGCCCCCTGAACGTAACATGTGCCGCCGTTCATGCACGGGTCGTTCAAGCAGACGTCTATCTGCACACATTTCATGTGGTCGCTCGAGAGGACGCTGCCTTCCTTGCAACTGCGTGCAGCATTTGCACAGCACGAAAATGAAGAACAGAGCAGACATTATTTTCCATGAAGCAGACACTGCTGAGTTTTCTGCTTTTATACCCAGCGATGTATATGACTTTCAGGGTTAAATTAAGACAATAATAATAATCTTATTAATAACAAGGACAACAACAACGACAATAATAATAATAATGATACGAAGAAGAAGAAGAAGAAGGCTTTGGAGCGTTGCATGAATAAGCATTTGAACATTACCATTTATTAAAGTAAAGGATGAAAGAAGGAAATAACCTTCAGAGGAAGCCAAAATTAAAGTGGAAATCGTAGAGGACACAAGACTAACATCATGATTAAGTACTGGGAAGTTACCCTGCTCCTTTTTCCCAGCGTCTTGTGACATACAAGGATTTGACGGTCAATCTGGGGCCATTAAAACATTCGCATAAAAAAGTGACAGATGTAACTGGCAGAACTGGAACTGAACAACAGTTACCAAAACATCTCATCCCACCAACCTACACTTGTGTTTCATCCACAGGCTTTTGCAGATGAAAGGGGCCAAACATTCAACGTTGACGCACTGGTCTTGTGAGACGCAGTTTTCGACGACGTTTTGAAAGAGTGCTGCCTGCGCCCACCGAGTTCCGTTGGTATTTGGTGGCAGGGGAAGAGGTCGGCCATCTAAACGAACATCATCAATACAGCCTGAAAAGACGCAACACCATCCGGGCAACAGGAATAAAAACAATGGATGTTAGTCAAGAACGTCATATGTCAGAGATTATAAGGTTTATATTTTGATTTTAAGGACTTTTAATGACTTTACAGATCTCAAATGTATTTCTAGTATAAAACTCAGCTCTTGCTAAAGTAGAACAAACCTTGTTTATAATCTCCGTCAACGGTTAACTGATCTACTCCCGAGTAACGAACTTTCCCACCAACAACGATCCCTTCCTGGAGATCGACATCCATCAACAAGTGCCTCGAGCCACTCCTGTAGGATTCATTGTACCACTTTCCATCACCTTCGTCCAGAGAAAGGATGACGTTGACTCCAAAGCGTGCAACGGCTGCCAGATGCCACTCGCCGTCACTCACATTCACGTGAGACAGCTGAACAGTTTGCTCTTCTTTCGAATGACTGTTTGTGTTGAAACGGAAGAGCAGACGACTGTCTTCAATCTGGAGAGTACCGAATTCTTGATTGTACTGATTAGCCACATGCAAGAGCACTCCTTCTCCCTCCCACGTTCGGAATCGCAGTTGAATGTTCATGCTATAAGTGTTTGGTTTGAAGGAAAGAGCGTATTTTACGTAAGAGACGTTGCCGAAATAAGCTGGGACTGTGCGCTGACTGCAGGTTGTTCCTGCCCACCCAGGATCACACACACAGACTGGATGGTGGAGGGAGCCTTCGCAGGTCCCGTGAGAACAGAAGTTATTAGACTCTGTGCCTTTGCTCCCCCTGCATATCTCCTCGAACGGTTTACATTTCAAAGAAGTGTTGTTCTGGAGGAGAGGCTGCGAAAAGTCATAAAAGTGTCCGTTCAGCATCAGGTTCCTGATGCACCCAGAGAAAGGCTGTACATCTAGAGTGGATGTACTATGGGGATTTTTCTGAAAGGAATAATACCGAATTCCCCCAACTTGCAGTGGGCCATTAAGATTCAGGTATCTGCTGTAAGGGGAACCTGACTTTCTGCTCGGCAACTTGATGTATCAAACATTCCTTTTAGTTGTTTGTGTGGTTCTTGAACAACTGCTGTCATGCAGTGATCCACTTCCATGCTCACACTCTGTTGGTTGATAATGTGTAACAAGAGTAGCAAAAGTTAGAAGATTCTTATGAATGGTTGCAAATGAATGAATTCTCTTAATTGAGACTAGATAACATTACAATAAATTCTCTTAAATCAGGCTAGATAATATTACGATAAAAGTTACACAATTAAATTCCCCTAGCCAAAAATTTATTGAATATGGTTAAAGTATATAAAAACCAACTTTTTTCCTGGTACTCCATACATTAGTAATGCTTGGAATATGATGAAGAACTCATTATACTCTTAATAAGTTTTGTTATGGGTTAAAGAACATTTATATTACAATGTGTTGATGTTAACACTTAATGGGCAAATGTGCCTTTAAACTTGGGAAGCATATACATATATATATATATATATATATATATATATATATATATATATATATATATATATATATATATATATATATTATAGTATATAATTATATGCCGCCATGGTGGTGCAGTGGTATGATTCTCGGCTACCAGTCGAGAAGGTCGGGGTTCAAATCCCGTCGCTCACTGAAGGCTCCGATTGCGGCACTGCAAAAATCTGGCAGCCTGTCAACCTAGTGGTCCGAAAAAACCCGAGAGGTTCAGTAGGAGAATAGGTACCAGCCCTCGGGCTGGGGAGTTAAACAGTGGGCCTAGCAACACAATGGCCACGTGTCATAGATGTTGGGACCTGTCCCCCACTGGCTGTTGGCCTAAGAAACAGGAGATCAGTGCCTGACCTATGAGCCTACAGAGACCCAGAAGGACTTTAGCTAACTTTAATATATATGTGTGTGTGTACGTGCATGTATGTGTCATTGGTCTTAGTAAGCTAGGAACTGCGAGTCACGTGGCACTGGAAATTCATTAGTGTCCTTAGTCAATAAATCGTCTTTGTATTCCATAATGTAATTGGACACACACAATTTAGACATGCCCTCCAGTTCCAGGAATATGGGCGTGCTAAAAACCTCCTGGTTTATAAATACCAAGGACAAATGGAAAACTGGAAAACAGACCGTAAGAATTCTGAACCAGATTGGAAAGATAGAAAAGCTAGAAAATCAGCTCAAGAGATAGGAACTGGATATCTTACCTATTGCTGAATCAACAGAAGGGGAAAAGAGACTGGAAGGAGTAAAATATATATTCATTCATGAAGAGCAAGTAGAACTGGCAGAGAAGTAAGCATGATCTTAATGCCAAATGCAGAAAAAGCATGTGCTGCCTCAACAGCAGTGAGCAGTCAATTACCGCTGGCAAAATTTAAATCGAACCATTGCATATGAGTATTATAGTGCATAATGCCAACGAATAAACTCTCCAAAGAAATAAGAGATGAATGACAGTCATATGAACCAAATAGGTCCCACAACTGCAAATCAAGAGAGAAAGGGACGAAATACCACTAGAGGGAGAGATGATTAATAAGGTTGAACCTTAAATTTTCCTGGTTCGCTAGAGTTGGGATGTCAAGATTAAAAAAAATGGAGAACAAACAGACTAAAATTGCACATGAAAGTAAAATTATACATAGTCTAGATACTCTAGTACAATCTGTATTGCTAAATAAGCAGGTATCATGGTATGAAAATGAAACTACGTTTGAGATATTTTTTTCAATTTGAAAATAAATCTTAAAGCATACAGGAACCAAACTGCAGGATAAAGTGATAAATGATACCACAAGGGAAATTATAGAAGTTCCATATTCAGATGATATGATGATGAGAGGAAGTAAGAGATAGCTTGGACAAGTTCTCTGCACAACCCCTGGGAGAATAGTCTGGGATAGTGTCAGCTTGGCTCCTGTTGGCACCAGAAAGGTTGGAAGACCCAGAACTACTTTGATGAGAACTACGATTTGGGAAGCTGATGATGAGCGGAGGTTTGTGGAAAGGCATGAGAACGAGAGAAACAGAGAGAGGTAATAAATACCAAAATTAGACTCAAACAACGCTAAATATTTCACATTACCAAGTTCAAATTATAGAGGACTATACTTACCCTAGTGTCCAAAAACAAATCGACTCTGTGCCATCGCCCGTCTGCCAGATTTTCCGTTCCGTTAACCTTCAGTTGAATCGTACCAGAGCCATAGTCAGTCAGGAGCCTCAACTGCCCATTTTCAATCTCAAGCAAAATGAAGTCGGAGGTGAAACGCCCCCTCTCCCAAGACAGAGCCAAGGCGTCATTGTAGAATATGAGTCCATGTTTATGCACAGTCACAAACTCTACACTTACGTGGTTCTTGTCACATGTTGCCAGACTTGGGAACCAGCTATAGCCACTACCTTCAAACGTCCTTGTTAACATCTGGCACCTTGGACCTGGAGGTCCTTTAGAGCATGCACAGTGAGTCCCGTCTTTTTCTCTGATGCATTTTCCAGGGTTTTTACAGGGATTAGGGGAACACGCTGTTTGTTTTTTTACATTTGCTATGGAAAAATCATTTGCTTGACAGGCACATTCAGGGATCACATTAACGTTAACACTAACGACTGAGGTTCTATTAGCATCTACTAAGTAAGGCTCATCAGAAATGACGAGTTTGCTTGTGCAAGACCCGTCACAAGGCACATTTTCATCAAGGCATTCACTTATTCCAATCATTATGATGCTTATGCCTATCTTCGTTTCAATAACATTTTTTTGCTCCATTAGGAGAGCACTTAATAGCCCTGCCTCAAAGTAGTAGCCATCAAAGACAGTAAACCGAATATCCGTCACTGGTGGTCTACTTTGGCTAAGTTTCAAACTGAAGATGTGGACGTTATCTGCATCTGTGTTCAGCATTTCTGAAATTTCTCTTCTAAACAAATCAGCCTTACTTGGCACAGAATCATTTACAAGGTAATACCAGGTCTGAATAAAATTATCATCTGTTGTGTCAGCAATTCTCAGAGAAGCAGCTTGTTGAACAACTCTCTCAGGAATGTAACTGACACTTACAGTGACACTAGCTTTGACGTTATACTGCGAATGTTTGTGGTCATGGACAAGAAACTCCAGGAAATATTCTCCCCTTCTCGTAGCAGCAACCATGGTGATCATACCAGAATCTTCATCCAAGATAAAATTGGGATGTGGTTTACCACTCCAATTAAAGGTTTTGTCTACCAAGTCCCAGTCGTCAGGGTCATTCACATAGACGCGGCCAATTTGGGTTTCCTGGGATATGCTCTTATGTGTATATACCAAGACACGTTTCTCTCCTGGATTCATTGGGTTGTCATTTTCATCTCCTATGGTTATAACGAGAGTAGAAGTGCCAGTCATAGGTGGATGCCCTGAGTCTACTATAACGATTGGCAGGTGGTATTCCTTCAGCATCTCTCTATCAAAACTTCCAAGTGAAGATACTACTGCAGTTCCCTGACCATTGTCCCCTGTGGTATTGTGCTCCACTGAAAACAAAGACCAGATTTCAGCAGCGGATGATGACGAATCTAATGCAAAGTGGAATGGGGGCCCATTGCCTCTAGTGGTGTCATCGTCATCTACTGCAGACACCTCAATAATTTTTCTTGAAGGTTGATTTTCTGGTAGAATAGGAAAATACTTTCTACTGAACCTTGGTGCATTGTCATTTTCATCCAGAACATTGACGATCAAGCTAGCCGTACTAGTCTTTTGGGGGATGCCATCATCAGAGGCCTTGATAAGTATAAGATGTCGAGGAACAGTCTCTCTGTCTAATGGACGCTGGAGTTTCACAGTGCCATCGTTGCTAACTGAAAACTGTCGCAGCTTGTCTGACTGTGAGTCTACCGTGTACGAAATCTTGCCCCTTCCCTCATTATCCACATCAGTAGCGACAAACGTACTTATGGCTGAACCGACGATCATTTTTTCAGAGATGCTCACCTCTACTGTATCTTCCTTAAAAACTGGAGCATTATCATTCACATCCTTTATTCTTATCTCTACCCAGGAAGAAGCGGTACGTGCTTCTGCTGTGACCTCTCCGACATCCGAAACGACGATCTGAAACTCAAAGCCTGACCTCTGCGACGGGTCTTCGAAATCCAGAGGTTTAGCCAGTCTGATCGCTCCGATCCCATCGCCGATGGCCTCTATGGTAAACACATCTGCCGCCACTTTGTAAGCTTCTGGAATCTCGAAATGGAAGTCGTTCGCTTCGTCGTCATCGAGAACGGTGACGTTGAGGATGGTTCTGTTGGCGATGAAGGGCTCCTCTGATTCCTCAGCTTCGGCTCTCCAGAAGGCCTTTGTGAATCGCGGTGGAGAGTCGTTGGTGTCTAGCACGAGGACGTCGGCTGTGGCTGTGCCTGCAGGGATGGAGGGGAGGGCTGTGACTGCATGAGGAAGTTGGGGGGGGGGTGAAAATGACAGAGGAGGAGAGGAAAAGAAATGACGGCATAAATGCCGGGAAAAAATGAACGCATGGAGGAGGCGAGGTAGGTGGAAAAGAAGGCTGAGAATTGGGAGAAGGAGGAAAGGTTACGGTGAAAGACAAGACAAGGAGGAAGGAGAGAAATGAAAATAGAAGTATCGAAGTGGAGAATAAAGATAATGAAGATAAAAGGAAGTGGAAAAGGTAGAAAACGGGGAACAATGAAATAAGGGAGTCATGTGAAGTTAATATAATTTCTAGTTACTCAGAACACTTGCAGCAAAGTAATTGCTGTTCTTGAACAGTTGTAATGATTACAGCCAATCAAGAGAGAGAGAGAGAGAGAGAGAGAGAAATTTAACAGTAAAGTATCTGGTGTCACACACACACACACATACACACACACATACAGATTAAACAGCAAATTATCTGGTGTCACAGAGAGAGAGAGAGATTTAACGGTAAATTTTCTGAGGTCACAGAGAGAGAGAGAGAGAGAGACTTACCGTTGAGACCTCCTCCATCCATGGCCACGACCTGGAGGGAATATTGGGGCGTCTTCTCCCGATCGAGACAGCAGATACTCGTCGTGATCTGGCCGCTGGTCTCGTCGATGCCGAACACGAGACGCCCCGTGGCTTCGTCGATGGCGTTCTTCGTGATCGAGTAAGTGATCCTGGCGTTGGCTCCTTCGCTGGGGTCGTCGCGGTCCTCCGCCTCCATCTGGGCCACGAAAATTCCCCTCTCTCCGTTTTCTGTGACGTTGCAACGGTACACAGCCTGAGGGCATCATTGCATGTTCAGAGTGGTTTCTGCATAATGCTCAGTATATATATATATGTATATATATATATATATATATATATATATATATATATATATATATATATATATATATATATATATATATATATATATATATATATATATATACAGATACACATATCTGTTGAAAGTCACCAGTAGAATCCAGAATCTAGAGAGTGACAGAGAGAGAGAAGTATACCTTAGTTTAACCAGACCACTGAGCTGGTTAACGGCTCTCCTAGGGCTGGCCCTAAGGATTAGATTTATTTTACGTGGCTAAGAACCAATTGGTTACCTAGCAACGGGACCTACAGCTTATTGTGGAATCCGAACCACATTATAGCGAGAAATTAATTTCTATCCCCAGAAATAAATGCCTCTAATTCTTCATTGGCCAGCCAAGTAGGTTCTCGACAGCTCTCGTTATGAATATAGATTTCTATTATATATTTACATTTACACCACTGTGGATTTCTTCACCAATAATAATAATAATAATAATAATAATAATAATAATAATAATAATAATAATAATAATTTTTCAATTTTTAAAAATTTTTGTAATTGAAAAAAATTGATAAGATGAAAAGATGAACCCTATTCATATGGAACAAGCAGCCCACCAAAGGGGCCACTGACTTGAAATTCAAGCTTCCAAAGAATATTATGGTGTGCATTAGGAAGAAGTAAAAGGAGGTAAATGGGAATACAGAAAGAGAATAATATGAACAGTAGTGCACTAATGAATATTTGGATCAACTAAAGATAAGCACCTCCTGTGGAAAAAAAAGGCCCACTTGCAATTATAAACAAATGTTTGTATCATTCCAAACTTCATAAAAAAAATGAGATGCCTCTCAATGCTTCTCCTTGTCGATCCGAATATCTTAACTGGCATGACATTATTGTGGGATCTATAAGGCCTTATTTCCTATTTTCCTCAAACAAACTTCTTAAACAATGCCACCAGTGCAAGAGAAACCTTATACCCGAAACGAAACGGGCACTAATACCCACCCTATATGGAAGAATATCCCAGCAGTGGAGTTTATCAGTTGTCAGAAAATCTTTGGCTTTGCAAGAGGCGATGGAGTCAGTCTGAGTGAGTGTTTGTGTGCGTGTTTGTGTGTGTGTGCTTGTGAGAATTTCATAGAAGAAAAAATATGAGTATTATAAGTATATATATTTATATATATGTATGTGTTTATGAGAATTTCATAATAGAAAAATGATATATATATATATATATATATATATATATATATATATATATATATATATATATATGTGTGTGTGTGTGTGTGTGTGTGTGTGTGTGTGTGTGTGTTTCTGCCCCAAGTGCATACATAAGATGACCAGAAATTCCTAGCCAGAACAATGGGCATGGAAAGAGATAAAAAAACTTCCTTCCACCATTACCGAAGACTCATACTCACACAAGCTTTCCTCCTCACCTGCTTGAAGACCGGAGGACTGTCATTGATGTCCTTGACGGTGACAGTGACTTCGCTGTATCCAACGAGGCCCTTCCCTCCCTCGTCTTGGGCGAACACCGTCAGCGCCCACACTGGGCGCCCCTCGGGCGAGTCTCGGTCGAGGGGCTTCCGTTGCAAGGGATAACATCACTGGTCAGTCATTTCATACGTTATGTATCTAATTGAATTATGTAGCTATGCAGAGACTCGGGGCATAATTATATAAGTACACTGTCATTAACTCGCGCTCAGATATATATATATATATATATATATATATATATATATATATATATATATATATATATATATATGTATGTATATGTATATATATATATATATATATATATATATATATATATATATATATATATATATATATATATATATATATATAGAAATAATCAACACACAACCACGAGTGGAACAGAAATAAATTTCTGACTCACATCAGGATCGAACCCAGGTCTTTCCTTGCCTTTCACTTGAAAGACCTGGGGTTCGATCCTGATGTGAGTCAGAAATTCATTTACATATATATATAAGTAAATATATATATATGTATAAGTAAATATATATGTATATATACACACACAGAGATATATATGAATCATCATTCAAGCAATTCACGTATTCACAGATTCAGTATGAATATTCCAGACATCGTTCGTTCTCGGGCAAATTCAAAGCCCCCTCGAAAGTGGAATCATAAACGTAGCTGAGAAAATATCCAGTGCCCCAAAAGATTCCGTTAGGCCTACGGTTTAGTTCTAACAGATCAAAGCGAGGGGCTCATTCCATTTGGTGAGAGAAACAATGAACATCACGTATTGTAACGACGATATAATCCGCACAATTACCACATCAGCAAAACCAAGTTCAAGTCTAAGGCTACAGACTAATTAATCAGTCTGTTGGCAATGTTTCCCTTGGCACTCGTCTCAACATTCAGGCTGAAAACGCGTCCAAAATGACCTTCATTGATCAAACCCTGAGTCTCTCAATAACCTTGGCTTCAGGTGATGAACTGTCAATCACACACACACAAGCAAACTAATCAAGTGAAGTCTGAATTGAATTCTTCAATCGCTATAATTATCAAGATTCAATCGCCAGTCTTTTTCACTCATTGTGTTAAATTACTGTTCAACTGCCTTCAAATAATCCAGCAATCCTGCAGACGTTCATTCATTTATTCAAATCTAATTCTCCTTTTTATTCAACGTGCAGTCTCTCTCACATTCTCAATTATATGTCATTATCTGTGAGCAGCAAATCTGACTGGGTATATTAGCCATTGTTTCATGTTACCTCAAACTTTTATTTTCTTAACTTCCCCTGTTTTCGGATTTCGAAACCACACGCAACCACTTCTCTCTCTCTCTCTCTCTCTCTCTCTCTCTCTCTCTCTCTCTCTCTCTCTCTGAGGTATATTACAAAAAAGTCACAGTCCACGTGTTGCGGAAATCCTTGTACCTGACATAAAAAAGCGCACCTTGGAACTGTCGTTCACGGAATCTCTCTCTCTCTCTCTCTCTCTCTCTCTCTCTCTCTCTCTCTCTCTCTCTCTCTCTCTCTCTCCGGTAACAATATACACAGAAAATAATTCATAGACGTACAAAGAATATTTCATGTTGTTTACCAAGCACTACATGGTGTTCATTCTTTCTTTTAGCGAAATCACATGCTACACTTCCTTCTATTTTCTTTCGTATTATTCAGGGATTTTTCGAAAGAGTGTGCATTTTGAATGAAAGGGAGTTTAATTTGATAACTAGAAGATTTTATGTAAATGAGAAAGGGCTTTTTTTAGTCGTAAAAAAAACTAAACTAATTGTAATAACAATGCATTGTAATGTTTGAAAGGAATCAGTAATAGTATGTTCCTTTGTGTTTTGCAAATCTCTCCCAGGAGTAATGTATTGCAAGAAAAGACTTATGCATGCAGTAGGTTTCCACATCTGCAATATTTGCTATGCCTGGTATTTTATTACAAGCAGCCAGAGAATTGAATGCCTTGCCTTGTAACCAGATCTGATGCGTAGAATTTGAAATAATGAGTCTTACTTTGCGGACAATGGTAATATACAAAGCAAATCTTGCAACTGAACATCTAACCAGTAGGAGGGTAGTGCAGTCAGTGAACCTCAAGTGGTGCACTGCAGGCATTACATAAGGTTCTTTGCAGCGTCCCCTCGGCCCCTAATCGCAACCACTTTCATTCCTTTTACTGTACCTCCATTCATATTCTCTTTCTTCCATCTTGCAATCCACCCTCTCCTAACAATTTTTCATAGTGCAACTGAGAGGTTTTCCTCCTGTTACACCTTGAAAACATTTCCATTCTCAATTTCCCTTTCAGCGTGGAATGACCTCAGAGTTTCCCATCGCTTGGCCTAAATTCTATACTCCATTCTATACATATACAACTGAAAATCTGAGCCTGAAATCTGATATATCGTATGTATGCAGACAATAATAAATTTTGGGACATAGTTTAGGAAACAGGATTAAAACTGAGACAAAAATATAATGAAAATCTGCCATAATGAGTTTTGCTGTGTTAAGTGAAAACGAGAGTAGAAGACTAAAGTAGACGATGATGCAAGGTATGACAACATTGTGGAATCTGTAGAAAACGAAGTTTCCTCCTTACCTTCCTGACGAAGATCTCCCCACTCGTGGGATCGACGGCGAAGTGGGAATCACCTGGGCTTTGGACGTCGATTCCTTCGCCCGAGAGGGAAAAAACGACGCCTCTCCCCCCGTCCGAATCAGCATCAGTCACGCTCACCTGAACGAGAAGAAGAAGAAGGAGAAGAAGAGGAGGAGGAGGAGGAGGAGGAAGGAGAAAGTGCAGTTTCCCTCTTTCCGTTTCTTATCTCGTAACAAACCTCGC
>NC_089762.1:2852475-2854975 GCF_040412425.1 Macrobrachium rosenbergii
ATATATATATATATATATAGTATATATATATATATATATATATATATATATATATATATATATATATATATATATATATATATATATATATATATATATACTTCACATACACAATTGTTCTGTGCATTAGTAGAATTACTAACAGGACCTCATTCAAACCGGATGGTATCTGAATAAATATCTCCACTAGATACCATCCAGTTTGAATGAGGTCCTGTTAGTTGATATATATATATATATATATATATATATATATATATATATATATATATATATATATATATATATATATATATATATATATATGAGTGTATGAGTATATATACAGAGTAACGCAAAATGATTCATGACCCTTAAGAACGATGTCATTTTCCAAACATGAAATTTAGTGACCTTGACCTTCGAGTCAAAACAGCACTCACTTTCATCAGGGTCCCGAGCAGCAACGGAAAGCAGAGTAGTTCCCACAGCTTCATCCTCAGGAACCTCGGCTTCGTATAGAGGCTGGTCGAAGAACGGCGGGTGCTCGTTGCTGTCGGCAAGACCGTCTCGGATGAATTTGGTCACTGCAATGCGTGGGAATTCTATTGTTAGTAAAAGAGCGGATTGATTTATCAAATGAACACTTCTCAAAAGGTCGTTAATGAGTTCAATTCTGAACAGAATATATACAGAATTTAGGCCAAAGGCCACGCGCTGGGATCTATGAGGTCTTTCAACGTGTAACAGGAGGAAAACCTCGCAGTTTGCGCTATTAATCAGCTGTTAGGAGAACGTGGAAAGTAAGGTGGAAGAAAGAGAATATGGACGGAGGTACACTAAAAGGAATGAAAGGGGTTGTAGCAGCTAGGAGCAGGAGAGACGCTGCAAAGAACCTTAAGTAATGCCTACAGTGCACCGCATGAGGTGCCCTGGCGGCACCACCCCCTACGGGGACCGCGGGCGATGCAGCCGTGTGACTAAATGGCTTTTTCCAATAACCGCGATGAGTTCAGCGAATCGCATCGAGTTCTTGTTTATTAAAAATATTTTGAATTGAGAATGACGGTAAAGCCTGAGCCCTTTTATGAACAATCCGTTCAAAACTTGGGGAATTACCCAGTTAATTTTTATTTCTAATTCATTTCATCATATTCCATGACATTTCAGAAAGCATTAGTGAAATGAATTTGCGTGTGGGGTTGATATCAAATTATCTGAATGTGTGTATATATATACATATATGTATATATATACATATATATGAATATATATACTGTATGTACATATACATATATATAATATACATATATATACATTATATATATATATATATATATATATATATATATATATATATATATATATATATATATATATATATATATATATATATATATATTTACAAAACAATTTTATATCAACGCCACACGCAATTTCATTTCACTAATGCTTTCTGATATATCATGGAATATGATTAAATGAATTAGAAGTAAAAAATAACGCACATATATACTGTATATATGTAAATGAATATACTAATGTTATGAATTTATGTAATGTACATCATAACTGGCTAACAGTCTTTCAGGCTGTATTTCAAACAAGCCCCGAGATCAACTGAGTAAATGAATGCACTATAAAGCAGGATTAACGTTCTGGAATAAGCACGGCCATGTGGTAAATAAACATATAAATAAATATAACCTAATACATCCGTCAAATAAACGAGCATCATTACAATTCTGAAAATCCGTCCCTTCCGTAGCACAAAAAATCCCCGTTGGATTTGTGAAAGTTTAATATTTTCCATTCAGGGATCTCATATGAATAAAGCTGACATGTCAGAGCGTAAAGTCAGGAAATTCAGAAAGTTACAAATGTATCTGCTGACAAGTAAAATCGGATGGATGAAAGAAATAAAAATACGATATCACTTTTCAAAAAGTACTTCATTTTCACTAGCGTGAGATGAGCGACAGAACTGAGATCTGATGACGAGGCAAGGATGATTTATAGTAAAAATTAAGCTGCGGTAAATTAAGATTTGATATACATGAAACTATTTTGATAACAGGGTAGAGATAAGGATGATTTAGTTTCTAACCATCTGAATGAATTATATAAATGCCCAGTATCTAGCCCAGCCTCACTGACGAAAATAAATCACACAGTGCGAAAAAAAAAATACTGTTACTGGCTCCTCAAAGATTGCAAAACAAGTCGGCCTTGTCTCGGAACGGCCTCTTGCTTCTGGAAAGCCAGTAAGATTTTATGACCAGATTAAATAACCCCCGAACTGAGGGATGCAGATTAATTGTAGACGGATCAATAAGTCAGGAAGAAGTTTGGTATCGTAGTTAATGACAGCCATGTTCGTGTGCATTTTGGTTCTACTGTAGTGACGTCACACCTAATCGTGTTCGTGGTTAGTTATCGGGTCCCACCTACCCAGCTGATGGATGAGATCTCAGAATTGACCGTACTTTATTTGATGTCACTAAACTCAATATAGTATATT
>NC_089762.1:2862475-2957475 GCF_040412425.1 Macrobrachium rosenbergii
GTTTGCTGAATTTCCTCGGAGTCGGAGAATTCATAAACACTTGAAGAGCTCCTGAATGAAATCACAAGCTCTGGGAGATTCAACTCGAGGGAATCGTTTGCATAAGAAGACTAAGAATGGCTTTGTTGGGAAGGCGTTCATGGTAACTTTTTCACAGCACGTACAAAATTCCTATACCTATCCGGTAACACAGATGTTTATATTATGGAATGGAATGGAATATGGAATTTAGGCCGAAAGACAAGCGCTGGACCTATGAGGTCATTCAGCGCTGGAAGAGAAATTGAGAATCAAAAGGGTTTAAAGGTGTAACAGGAGGAAAACCTTGGCTGCATTTTGAAAGGATGGAAAGAAAGATGGAAGAAATGTAATGTGAACGGAGGTAGAGTAAAAGGAACGAAAGGGGTTGCAGCTATGGGCCTTAGGAAGGGACGCTGCAAAGAACCTTAAGTAATGCCTACAGTGCACAGCGTGAGGTGCACTGACGCCATACCCTCCTAACGGATACAAGTTGATATTAGGGCGCAGTGAAGGGAGTGGCTGAAATCTACTTTGCCTGATTAATTAGCAAATACAACAGGTAACCTACGGCAAATGGGATAAGCATGTAATAACTAATTATTATCTCTACTTCAATGTATCGACCAGTCAATAACAAGATATAAAAGCTTTAACGATGTCGAAAAAAAAAGCAGATTATAAAGGTATTATATAAAGGCCATAGCGTATCCCCGGCGCCATAACATCATTATCAAAATCTAAAAAATAAAAGTCGATGAGGAAATTGAATCCCGATCAGCGTAATTTGTTAGAGTGTATCTAATTAGAATCAGTGAAGCGCGTCACTAAAGCATTTTAAAAACATTGAAGAAAGCCACGAGAGTGAAAAATATGGTATAATTCTTCATTTGCTAATATCACCAATAATGATGATTTTCTGTAGACATTAGATAATTCCATATTCTTCATCATCATTTTATCAAGCTTACTCTCTATAACTACTAGTATCATCACTCTAACAGAAAAGAACAGTGATATGTCAAATATAATTCGTCCCTGTTTTGACAGATTGGCGCATCACATTTTTTTTTTTTTTTAGGCGTTTGAGTTTTCCAGTCAAAGCGTCTCAGTTTTTGACAATCTACAACATATCAAAATTTCAGCTGCCCGCGTTGTCACGTTTTCCAACAAAATTTCCACAAAAGATGAGGTAATTAGAGGCTCAGAATGATATCAAAATCTTTGAAGCCCATTTTCTCAGAATGAGGAAAAAATGGCTGACGCCAGTTCTCCAAACTAGGGACGAATTATGAAAGCAGTGACAGAGAAACTCGTTAGTGTTATTTTCCCGGAGTTCGAATTAAAAGGAAATCGAAAAAAGAGTATGATTTATAATAAAAGGAAGCGATGACATTACTGTAACATTTAGGAAGGCTACAGGACAGGGGTATATTTTAGATGATAATAAGTTCGTCGTCTCGTGGGCTCGAACCACCGAAGACAAGAACTGAGGACTACAGTGACGCGAATTTAACCACACGGCCAACAAGTGAGGTATAAGTAGATACCGACCCCCACCTACAAATCCCCGTCGAACTCAGATATTTGTAATTAGAATCGATATCAACCCACCTCTGCCATGCTAACCATGTAGTGCGTTTGTCGCACGCAGCCATATTATGAATGAATTTTCTATCTATCTATCTACCTATCTATCTATATATATAGACACACACTTACGCATGTACGGGGTTAAATAAAAACCCCTCAGTCGTATTTCACCAATTTTTTATGCGTTGTGACTTGTCTAAACATAACTATGAAGTTATATTAATTTTATGTACACTTATTCTTCCTAAAAAGCCTTTATCGTAGTAGTGGACAACTCAAACAGAACAAAATTTTAAATCAAAGATGAGGAAGATGCGTACAAAAAATAATATTCACAAGTTACAATAAACAGTGGGCCTCGCGACACACTGGCCACATGTCATAGGCAGTGGGGCCTGTCCCCCACAGGCTGTCGGCCTAAGAAACAGGAGATCAGCGCCTGCCCTATGAGCCTACAGAGGACCAGGAGGACTTTAATTGAACTTTAACTTTATACAGTAAGAGTTTGTAATGATAATGTTGGTCAAATTATGATTAAAGAAAATAAAAATGGGAATGGGGTTTTCGCCCAGTTGTGTTATGGGCTACTTCTGCCGAAAATATGCAAATGTAAAAACAATTAGTTTTACTCCTTCATATTTCATACCTAGACAAAAATTATCATTAGTTATCATACACGCAATTTTGAGTTTTTTTTTTTTTTGACACAAATGTATGGAATCAGAAGCCTTCTGAAGAACAACAATGTCAGCATACGCGAGGTAAGTTGCATCCCACGGAACAAATATAAAAAGTAGTGTTCCTCTTTTTGTGTAAAGAATAGCAGTCTGACACTACGCTTTCATTAGTCTTTGGTAATCAAATCCCAACAAAATCGCTGTAAAAAATCTGAAACAAAACTTGCTTTGAATTATTAGGCTCGTCTGACCCCTGACCCAGGCGGAGGAGTGGAAAAGCAAGGTCACTGCACAGAAAAGGTCGATTGTTTTTGTAAGACCATTTAGAGTAAATATCCTGGTATCAAAGTGAATGCTAATGCTGTAAGGTGTACTTTTTATGCTGCACTAACATCTTCAATATTATAATTAAAAAACTTGCCAGCATTTAAAAATCCATTAGCGCAAAGTAAAACATTAATACCGTGCTTATACTGCCCTGAATCTCGCACGTACAAACCTCCTGCAGCAGCAGGGATAAATAAAACAAAATGAGAGGCAATACCAGAACTTACCAAGCAAGGTGCTGTTGGTGATGATCTGCAGTATGGCTTCCATCGCGAACGTATTCGTATCCTCCGCTTCGATAAAGGTTCTGTTGATCTCAGTCCCTCCTGTTCTCTCTCCTGACGCACACGGAGAACTTTCACCCCATTCAGATTTCCCTGTTTCTTTCTTGAGGACCTTGGAAATTATGGACGCTGGAATGAGCTCGATCAGGGGAAAATATCTGAAATTGCCTCTGAAAATTAGGATGACGTGTTGACTTTTCACTTCAGTTATTTTCTATACACATTCATATTATTATTATTATTATTATTAATTAAAATACTTTTACCTGATCACTGAACTGATTATCAGCTCTCACTGGGCTGGCCGGAAGGATTTGTTTTTTTATATATATATATATATATATATATATATATATATATATATATATATATATATATATATATATATATATATATATATATATATATATATATATATATATATTTTATAAAATTTATTTTTAATATTTTGTCAGTTACAATTTTCTAAAAGTTTATAATAGGATTAATTGCAAATGTTGAAGTTTCTGAAAAAATGTCACCGATCGCTTTATTTCCAAAACTTGACAGCCGCTGCATTTATAACAAAGATGTTAACTCATGACGGAAAATCGGTTCAGAAATTTTTTCACTGCTTGTTCGTGTGATTTCTACAGAAAAATCAAGAAAAGCACAAGGAAAAAATTAAAAAAAAAAACCTCGCGTTAATAACGAGAAAAGGAAAAATAACGATTTTTTCGCAAGCTTCCCAGCGAACCTTTCCTCAGGCTATAGAAAACTTTGTGGAACTACAAAAGATTTGCAGTTTGTTCTGGAAGCTAAAAAATATTGGATTATTCTGTCGTTATGGTATGACTGGTACTGCACTCCGGTTTTTAAATGGGAAGACACAGGGACGGGAATATTCAGTCGCTAGAATCTTGTTAAGTCATCGAAAATGGTAAATGAATAAGCAAGGTGAAACTTATATTATTTCCAGTGTTTAATCACTCCAGTATCAGAGAGGGTGAGAGTTTTGTATAATATAATATAATATGTCTAAATATATATATGTATATTTATACATAATATATATATATATATATATATATATATATATATATATATATATATATATATATATATATATATATATATATATATATATATATGTTTGATTTTAAATCAGGAGAAGGTAAAAACGTGATGATTTATGTGTACGAAGATTCAGCCACGATGGGGAATTATCACCGAAGGGAATTTTCAAGTAATAAATGGGTCGGTACCTCAGTGTCTCGAACACTCGACACAGTACCTTCCAACGACTCCAGTCGATGGTCAAACCACTTAGCCTACAAGAGAGGTATAAGTTAATGCCGAATCTGCATCTGCCGTAGTGTGAATTGGATATTAAAAGACATTTGTAGCTTCATGATTATATATAATAAATCAAGGGGTGGTAAAATTTCATATATATATATATATATATATATATATATATATATATATATATATATATATTATATACTTATAAATAATATCTATATATATATATATATATATATATATATATATATATATATATATATAGTGGATTCCTACATTTCTTCCCCCTTTTTGGATACACATCTCTATTAATTATCCAATACATTAAGTGCAAGAACTCACGTCTTCCGTTCCTCACACAACTGATTCACAACAAACATTTGATGTCTTCTCCCTTTCTCTATAACAGACAGCAGTCTATTTTTTTAACTAACTCATTTATTCTATTGCACACCTTCACACGATTCTCTCTCCTCTATTGTAGTTTTGTTGTCTGTCGAATTCTGATCCATTTTGAGAATCAAATCGGCTTTTGGCGTTCCTCTTATTGTGCCTACACTTATGAGATTTCCCTCATAACATTTTCATCCCACCATGGAATGGAATGGGGTGGAATATACAGTTTAGGCCAAAGACCAAGTACTGGGGCCCACGAGTTCATTCAGCACTGGAAAGGAAATTGACAGTAAAGAGGCTTGAAAGGTGTAACAGGAGGAAAACCTCAAAGCAGTTGCACTATGAAATAATTGTTAGGGGAGGGTGGATAGCAAGATGGAAAAGATAGTATAAATGGAAGTGTGGCAAAAGGAATGAAAGGGGTTGCAGCTAGGGGCCTAAGACAGGACGCTGCAAAGAACCTTTAGTAATGCCTACAGTGCACTCCATAGGGCGCACTGACGGCACTAACCCCCCCTATGGGGTTCATGACGTCATAAACACTGTAATCTCTTCAGATTTAATTTTCCTTCGCTGCTTTAGTTTTCAGTAAAAGAAAACTATTGAGATGGCTATTTGTTTGTCCGGTCGCACTTTTTCTGTCCGCCCTCAGGTCTTAAAAACTACTGAGGCTAGAGGGCTGCAAATTGGTTTGTTGATCATCCACCCTCCAATCATCAAACATACCAAATTGCAGCCCTCTAGCCTCAGTAGTTTTGATTTTATTTAAGGTTAAAGTTAGCCATTATCGTACTTCCGGCAGCACTGTAGGTACCAACAACATAGGTCACCACCGGACCGTGGCTGAGTTTTATGGGCCGCGGATAAGAGTTTTATGGGCCGTGGCTGAGGCCACCACCTGACAGAAAACTTACTTGTTAAAATTGTTGCCCATTTTCCACACATCCTTTGTCCTCTGTATTGCCTCGCACTGGTTTCCAAACTGACTTGCAATGATTAATATCTTTTAGTGGCAAATTCTGACCATACAGTTAAAGCCACTTTCCTTTTCACTTTCGTTTTCACCATTACACCCATCAACTTCAACCTCCTTTCACTCTCTTGCTCTGTATTTATATATAATGCTGCGCTTTCTCTTCCGCAAGCTCACCTGCGCATACTTTCTAAGAACCCCATATGCCCATTATTGCAGCAAATACCCCAATATCTTCTGAGAATACGCTCTCCTTCAGCGCAGCCCTTAAATGAGACTTCTTTTGTTTGGCACTGCCTTTGAATTCATTCTACAAGTCACATTTCCCCTTTTTACGTCCCCAAACTTGGGCATAGATTTTAGTACAGTATCCTGGACGTTTTTCCACCAGTTCTCTTCCTTAATTCCAGGCAACAGTAGTTGGTGCCATTGATGATGTGAATATGTTAATAGTTCGAAGTCTTTGTGGATTTCAAGTTGGGGTTTAGTATTGATTTTGCCTGCAGTATCGGATGCCATTTTGCAAGCTGATTCAATTGTTTTGTGGCTAATATTACCGAAATTATCTTAGATTACTTTCTGAAAGTTATCCAAGACAATTTCTCTTATATTGCCTGTGATATAACTGAACCTCTTGGAAAACCAGTACCCAATACTGCCGATAAAATGAGCGCCATAATTAGAGCATTAGAAACCCAAAGTGAATTTTATGATATTCTACTTCCTGACTTATAAATGTTGTAGGTGACTAATTCTACTCGCAAGAAGAAATCAAAGCGGCTGTGGGACTTACTCGCATCCTGCCTCGCCTTGGCTTTCAAACTAACTAGAAAAAACGATTAAAATTTTGACTCCTCGTCTAAACCTTCTTTTTCTCTTCACTCTCGCTACATTTTACTTTCATTTAGGGGGCAAGGTTCTTGATAGAAATTGCAATATTCAGTGGAAGTGTACGGAGGTGTGAGGCTCTATCTATACAAAATCTCCTACAGCAATTTATGTTACGTGGCAGGCCGGAAGCGTTTAAAACATGCAAATGTAGAATCACTTGGTTTTACTCCATGTTTTTTTTTATACCTACATACAAATTACCATTTCTTATCTTATATACAATTCTGAGTTTTTCTGATGTGTTCTTGACACAAAAATATGGAATCATAGTATATGACTCTTACTGAGAATGCCGATGGAATCACATGCATTCTGCAGAAAAAAAAAATGTTATCGAGAATCGGGATAAGCTGTAATGTTCCCTCTTTTGGAAAGAATAACAGTCTGACACTGAACTTTTATGAGTCTTTAGTAATCAAATGCCACTGTAAAAAATCTGAAACAAAATTTGCATTGTATTTTAAGGCTCGTCTGACCCCTGAGGAGATGACAAATATTCTCGAACTGTTGCAGAATGACAGCCAATAAGAAAGTTATTCTGTATCTGGTTGAGAATATCCATCTTCTTAGATGTAACAGTGAATCGAAGGCGACTCGTTTTTACAATATATCATTTGAGGGAGGCGAGGGCTTTTGATTATAAGTGAAAGGGAAATTTTTTTATTTTATAGAGATTTAGCTGAAAAAGACCCCAAAACTGAAAAGAGAATTCTAGGCCCATAGTGGTTTCAGGAGAAAGCTGAGATACAGAGCAATGACTAGACTCAAGGTAACGGATTGAATCGCAGGAGTCAGTCGTTAAACAATGACCAAAGCAGTGTTCGTGACAGTACCTTTACATATATATATATATATATATATATATATATATATATATATATATATATAATATATATATATATATATATATATATATATATATATATATATATATATATATATATATATAAAGGTATATTCATCATGTTCTATATTTTTGATTGATTATATATATATATATATATATATATATATATATATATATATATATATATATATATATATATATATATATATATATATGTGTGTGTGTGTGTGTGTGTGTGTGTGTGTGTGTAATGTATGTATGCATGCATTCTTACGCGTGTGCTTGTTATCTACTTTTCATATTTACAGAGAACGAGTTTTATGCTTGCTTTTATCATATACAAGGTATATTTGTGTGACAAAATCGCATACAAATATTTTACACGGAAGCCTTCAAATCCAACTTTCAAGTTCTTATGGAAACGTCTTGACATCCATAATTTTTCTGACTCCAATTGCGTTATAGCTTCCAAGGTCTATAAAGTATATTCGCAAATGCATGTTTTATGATTAAATGATGTCACAAATCACTGACGTCTCTAGTGCTGACTGCAGTTCCGCGCGAAATCAACAGATTTCAAAATTTACGTAAATCTCACTTGTTTCATTCTATCCCTTTTCACAACAGCTGTCTATTCAGCAATGTTCGAATATTATTCCCTTTACAAAGGAAACAGCCGATTTTTAATATTTTTTTTACAAAAGCATCCAAATATATTAATTAAACAGGGTTCAAAAAAGTTGCACGAAAGTTTTGCGAAGGTAGACGCTGGCACAGTCACACAGACACTACCTTTCAGCACGAGATCCTGGCATGGACTGACGGTCTCTCAGTCTCTCACTCTAAGCCTCAGGCTGCCAGTGGCACGATGCTTTGTTTCTCCTCTTCCCGTTGACTGTTCTTTAGTGCGCATGAGCTGGACCTACAGTAGGTTCTAATGTCGGTACTTATAAGCATTTACAATCTTATTTTATAGTACAACGCTGAGTCCCAGTGGCACTACTACCGAGATGATTTAGACATGCACACACACACACACACACACACACACACACACACACACACACACACACATATATATATATATATATATATATATATATATATATATATATATATATATATATATATATATATAAGATATTTTCTTCTCTCCTTATTCACGTTCTATCCTAGCAATTTCCGGAACATTTTCTTCTCTCCTTTATACACATTCTATTTTAGAACATGGATAAAGGAGAGAAGAGAAGGGTGAGGCTTGTTTTGATGCTACGATCCCTCTTTCTGTCTTGTAGTACCTTTGATTTCTGTTAGTATGCGAAGTGTCATTTCATTCTGAGCTGATAGTAATCATTTCTACAAGCTGGGATATGCAATTCTACGCAACACACACTCATTTATATATACATAAATGAGCATATTCTGCAGAAAAAAAAGTAAATTTAATTCCAACTAAGTACGACAAAACTACATTTAAGGTAAAAATAAGAGGTAACTTATTAAGTTGCTGGGCTGTTGACAGGCTGCGTAAAAGCTTCCTCGACAGGGTATGGGGCAGATGAAGGTATGCTACTGTTTTCAGAGGTTTATCCGCAAATTCCTTGCTAAAAGGAAACACCTAACGTTGGATCTAGAGTGAAACCATACTCTAAAATACCTCCATTATCTGAGGGTTCTCGACAATTTCATTACAGCTTCTCTCTCCCTTCAACCACACAATGTCCGCCAAATGTCCATTTTTCCTAATATCATCTTCAACGCTTATAAAGGTTAATCATTTCCACTGCTACAGTTAACCATGTCAATCGTATTTTCTCCATGTTATTGGCTCCTGTCCACTGCTAAATTTTCACGTTTTCTTACACCTGGAGTTCTCCAATCCCTTTCATAAACACTAAAGGTCTTTCTACAGTCTCTGAAGTTTCTCTTTGTGGTCTAGAATAAATCATACTTCAAGACCAAACACCGACCAATCTACAGCTCGTTAACGTCGAATCGTCAGTTGAAAAACCTGGATTTACAGCTCTAAACTTTGTAAATATTCCTTTCATCATACGCTATGGAGCATCATTATTTACAGCACAGAGTAGTCAATCAATAACGCGGACTGAGCTTATACAAAGAGGGCGAACTGACCTTACTCAAAAAGAGTAATGTGAAACCAAAACAATAGAACTTGGGCAATCTAGTGAGGGTCAAGTTAGATCTTTTAAAACACATCTAAACACCACGGGTACGGACTCAGGTTTCCCAAGGTTCATTAGAGTGTAACCAGATACCAGTCATTTGATTCGGCCATCACTAGTAAGACCTTTTCCAATAAACGCGAAGAATAAATGTATGAGCTACCAAGATGTGGGATGAATGGCAGTGTCCAATATCAGTTGCAGAGAACGACCCCACCAACTGTGTTCCAGTGCCTTTCACGATTACATGAAAACATTCATAGAAGCCCGTCTGTCCTGTTTTGCACAGAATTTATGGAGTTTCCGAACGCATCTATTATGCAATACTTCTCACGGAAATGATATTCGTGAACGTAGTAAAGTCAAAGGCTGGAAATCTGATATTTCGGCTTTTTACAATCAGTAATATACTCTCTGAGCGTTACAATTCTCATGTTGCAGGCAGTAATGAATTTCACTCCTTGAAAAAGGGAGCCAAGGGTGCTTCACGTACATACTGCATGCAACGCAATTGACGCTTCCTATTATATACCCACACACTTTACTTACTCATATATATATATATATATATATATATATATATATATATATATATATATATATATATATATATATATAGATAGATAGATATACAGTACATATACATATACATAAATATATGTATATATATATGTATATGTATGAATGTATGTACACAAATATTTTACTAATATCAAATGGTTATGAAGGTTGCTGTAATCAAAACAAGAGAATCGTTGGTTAGAACTTTCAAGTGAATTTGTGCAATTTGATATCAAGGTTTTCCTGTTTGTTCTGTTCCCGTGAAATACAGGCTTATATAAATTTAATGAAGTTTCATTTAAAAATCTTAGTCAGAGAAGTAATCACCACATTCTGAGTTACTGGGAAATACTATTTCTTCAAGCAAGTATATCTAATTTTCAAGGAAGTGTTTGATATATATATATATATATATATATATATATATATATATATAAATCTATGTATGTATAGTATTATACATATATATATGTATATATATATTATTATTATAATTTACAAGAAGTTGCTGCACAGTGCGCCTCCCCCTCACCTAATTTGCTCTTTGTTTATTGAGAGTAGAATCGTCGCTGCATGGCCGGTCCTAGTTGACCTAGATATCATAACAAAGTTATCAACATTTCGATCTGTCCCTTTCTTTACCTGGAACAGACATTGAGATGGCACGGGTTAAAAGGGCAAAGATACGAGGCTGGGTGCCACTCCCTTAAGCAGCTTAGCCCAACTAAGCTGCTTAAAACAACCCTCTAAAGGCAGATTAAGCTGCTGAATTGTCTTCCCTTTCGCAGAATACCTGGGAAGAGGCAACCCGATGGCTGAACACCTGGCAGATGACACATCGTTTGCACATGGCCCCAGTTATCGGCAGAAGTTTGCACGCGGCCACGACACATGGCCAAGGCCTTAAAAGGGAAAGACAGGAGATCTGAAAGGCAGTAGCAGTAGAAGTACGGTAGCAGTGGCAGTAGAAGGCCAGTAGCCATAACACGTGGGCGAGTGATACATTTGCTGGGAGACCCTCATTCCCCCCTGTCCGACTCCAGACCACAGTCATCCTCGAGTGTGTATTGCCATATGTGTCATCCTTCGCCAGAGACCCGCTTACCCTAAGGTAAAGTGCGAGTAAAGACTTTTCAGTCACGACGGTTTGCCCTTTAGAAAGTTATTGGGGTGCCAGTATTCCACCTCTGTCCTTTTTTGTGCTAGTTTATCCAGTGCCATTTCCAATGTCCTGTGTTCAAGTGTAAAGTGGTCATTCATTCCTCGAGTCCTTGGCACCCTCAGTGCAGACTTGAGTCATATTCTGTGTTATATTGTTCCTTCACTGGAGTATAATGTGTAAATCTCTCTTGCAGAGGGACCTATCCGCAGTGGACTCATCTTGGACTGTGCCTTGCCCTTAGTCAAGACTCCAGTAGAAGGATCTTCAGGCGTTGCATGCCCTTTAACAATTATTGACTTAGCCATTTTCCTTCTCATGCTTTCTTTTGTAAATATAATTCCTTAATTTATCCCAAGTGTTTACGTAACATTTCCTTATGAAGTAGAGCCTTCAGCTCCTAAAATCATCCCTTGTCCTTTGTTTTTTACGATTTCTCTTTACGCAAGTCAGAACTCCAAGGCCAATTAAATAAAGTTTCCATTGCCGGCCTGTGAAAATACAATAAACCCAGGGAAATTCTTATATATATATATATATATATATATATATATATATATATATATATATATATATATATATATATATATATATATATATATATATATAAAGACCTCATTTAAGCCGCACGGTATCTAGTGGAGGTATTTATTCAGGAAAAGTTACAAGCTTTCCAGGGGTGACAGTCTCATCGTCTGGTAGCCGTCTGGTAGCTACCAGATGGTGGGGACTGTAAGCCCTGGAAGGCTTACAACTTTTCCTGGATAAATACCTCCGCTAGATACCGTCCGGCATAAATGAGATCCTGTTATAAATTGTCTTAATGCACTGAACAACTGGGTAAGGAATAAAGTTTATATATATATATATATACAAATATATATATATATATATATATATATATATATATATATATATATATATATATATATATATATATATATATATATGTATATATACAGTATATATATATATATTATATATATATATATATATATATATATATATATATATATATATATATATATATATATATATATATATGATGATGCCAATTAAGATTCATTTCTCTTGTTCATGTTTATTTCTCGACGCTTCGTAATTTTCGTATATAATTACATTTTCAAGGGTCTAAAATGGATAAAAACAACATATAATTTGCATAAAACTCAAATATAAATTTCTGACACTTAAAATTATCCATTTTTTTAAAATTCAAGATACATTAAGGTTCACAAAGAAAGACAATGTATTGGACCAACCTTCCACCAGAGTAAAAGAAACACAAGTGGAAGGAAACTAAAAAAAAATAAAAAAGAAGAAAATGCACATCAAGACAAGAAAAGGGGAGTGGCTGTTGGCTGAGTGTTCAATGGGGGAACCAGCTGTTAGATCAATAAGGACTCTAAAATGGGTAATTCCTGGGTGTTGGGCATTTGCCCGATGACTTTAAAATCTCTGTTTTCAATGTGTGTTTTACAGCTTTTAGAGTGAGCTCTTATATCAGAATGTTCTGAGTTCGTGAGTCCCCAGTATCTCCGAAAACTGATCCTTCGTTGCATCCAGGTAAAATTGTGAACTGTACAGCGATGGTTTATTGAGTTTGAACTTGATGAAATTCGGAATAATGTTGTTTAATGTGCAATACTGCAAAAAATTCAAGATCCAGCCTTGCTTTCTCCAATTTCTTCGCTGTTTTTTCCAAAAACGCTCTTTTTAAGAAGTTCATCTCTATGTCGACGCCTTATTAACTGGTGAAAATGGGCGAAGCCTTTACTGCGGAAGAAACAAGTTGACGAAAAAATGGCTGCTGAGATCCATGTTGGAAGCGGGAAGCCGGTCCAGTGACCATCCGCTCTCTGTTTCAGTTCAAGGATCGTCTGTGCCCTTTTATGTCCTCGTGTGTGGTGTATTATAAATTTGTCCCAGGTGTAGCTCGGGGACTTAATTGGGATCCACATGGAGACTCCTTAAGGCACGCATCGACCGTCATAGAGGAGTCAGTTAGCAGAATCACGAACCCGGAACATTCCAATACAAGAGGTCATTCTAAAATCTGTAAACCATAAATTGAAAATAAACATCTTAAAATCATCGGGCAAATGCCCAACACCCAGGAATTACCCATTTTAGAGTCCTTATTGATCAAACAGCTGGTTCCCCCATTAAACAGCAGTCAACAGCCACTCTCCTTTTCTTATTTTGAGGTATATTTTCTTCTTTTTTGCATGCTTTGACTTCTGTGTCTGTCTGTCTGTCATCAAATCTTATAACTCAATTTTCAACCTGTTCCCTTTGGCTGATGGACTTGAAATTTTGCCTGGTTACTCAGTCCCAGTGACAATACAACCTTACGTGATCAGTATGTCAGCAATGACCTCTAGTGACTCTACAGTGACCTTTCCCAGTATCTCAGGATTTGTATGAAACTCTTTGGATTTTTCACAACTTTGACGCTGTAAATAACTCTTCCGATTTTTCAAACCTTCTTTGGCTCAACAGGATATCAATTTCTTTAGCTACAATCATAAATCGGTTACAGTTTCTGTCAAAATTAAAAAGTATAAAATAAAAAATGTACAGAAATTTTTAAAACACGGCTTTATTAAAATGCACTAAAAAAGTGAAAAATAGATTTTTTGAGACACACCAGGATTTTCTTACAGCAAACATGGAAGGAAATGCTGCAAGAAATAAAAAATATATTTCTTTTCTTGTAGCACTTCCTTCCATCTTTTATATCTGTAGACATGTTTAATTGTAAGAAAATCCTGGTGTGTCTCAAAAAATTTGTTTTTCACTCTTTAGCGCATTTTGATAAAAGCGCGTTATGATTTTTTTTTTTTACATTTTGTGTTTTATTTTTTAGCTTCCTTCCAATTATGTTTCTTTTATTCTGGTGGGAGGTTGGTCCAATATAGTGTCTTCTTGTGTGAATTTTTATGGATCTTGATTTTTTTTAAATATTTGATGTTAAGTGTCAAAAATTTATATCTGAGTTCTATGCTAATCATGTGTTGTTTTTATCTATTTTAGAGTCATTGAAAATGTAATTATATACGAAAATCACGAAACGTCGGGAAACAAATATGAACAAGAGAGGTGAATCTTAATTGTCCATCAGCATACGTGTTTTGTGTGTGTATATATATATATATATATATATATATATATATATATATATATTATATATATATGTATATATATACTCGTATATATATTCATATGACTTCCAAGCATATTGACTAAACCGAAAAACCTCTTAGCTGTTCATATCGACACTGCCAGTTTGAATACTTTGCACTATTTTACTTTGATGCATAAGACCCTTGGCTTCAACATAGACATCCTGGGAAGGTCAACGGTTTTGGGAAAATGTAATTTTTCCTTTCGATTGAAACCTCTTGACATAACAAATACTTTTGATATGTGAAGACATTTAGTACCTTGACAAAAACAGGAACAGACATATCTTCTGTTTACTAGTTTTCCTAAACTTCAAGTCGTTTACGCTATCACAAATTTATTTATGGTTTCTTGGGCTGCCTAAGCTTGCTCTGTAAAGCGTAGCTGATTAACATAATGCCATGCCTCATAGGTTTCACCTGCCCTTTGAGCGAGGGATGGGGGACTTGGGTAACCCCCTTGATCTACTTCAGTGATTCTTAAACTGGGGGCGCGCCCCCTAGAAGCTTCAAGGGGGCACAAGCAGAGTTGCCAGATGGTGCCAATTATTTTTTTAATTTGTGATGTTACTTACAAAATTGCCAAAAACGTTATAACTACTTCCATATATTTTCTAATCATCTCAAAACATGCCAAAAACTCAAAATATAAGTAAATTTTGATTTCAAATCTTGTTTATGAATTGTCTTTTATTGTTATGATAAGTATAATAGCATACAAATAGACAACGTATTGTTTATAGATTATAGTTGGCAAAAATTTCAGGGGTGGGGGGGCGTGGGGTCTATACATAATGCAGAGGGGGGCACAGGGTAAAAAAGTTTAAGAACCACTGATCTACTTATTTCAACATCAACGACTGATGCCTCATTCTCCCTGGTCCTACTAGGTTGGGTGGAGAGGGAGCCTGGCAGCTGATAGTATGTCTCCTTCTTCTTCTTGCGACCTTATTAATCCCACTGTATGGCAGGGTCGGCCCCTCAAGTCAACCTTCTCCATCTATTTCTGTTCCTTGCATCTTCTTCCAACAGTCCCACCTCACCCATTTCCCTCCTCACCACATCCATCCATCTGATCCGCTGACGCCCCACACTCCTCCCCCTCCTCCTCCCCATCATTGGCATGTTCTTGGCTCTCTTGACTGGTTCCACCTCCTCTCTCCTTATTACATGGCCACAGTATCTCAGACGAGCTTCCCTCCCTAGCCTTCTCCTTTACATTACATATACCACACATTATTTTTATATGTGTTTATTCTTTAGGACACTGCGCATCAGTCCAATGTCCTGTCCCTTGTCTCTGCAGCTCAAGAGCGAGCTTTGAAGCTTTGAGAGAGTTTTGGTCTTTGAAATATACAGTGGGTGGAATATGAAGAAATTAGCTTTCTACACCTGGAGACTGGAAGATATTTTCAACTTTTAAAAATGATTTTACATCTGGTTTTGAATCAATTACTCTGGCTCCGCAAACAGAATAGCATTTTATTAGGCCTATAACTTCTTTGCAATGCTGGGAAATGGCCTGCAAGCGAAAATCAGCCAAAGAAATCTTTGTTTATATTAGAGTTACTCTTGTTATGGTCGCTGTTTTTCTCAAGTAAACCAACGGGCCAAATCATTTTAATCCGGTAGAGGGGGGTAATGTGCCTATATTTCTTTGCAGTAAGAGGCATTGAGATATTTCGTTAGGTTCTAAAAATATAACCTAATCTCTCCTTCACGAACTGCCTGGTATTCATATTAACTACCTGATGAATCTGTGTAAGACTTTAATGGCCTCGCTTTGACTACTGAGGCAGAATGAGCCGCGCAGGAAAAGCTGTGCTGTGAGAAAGAGTATCATCAAGAACCAGTCGACTTTCGTAAAAACCCATCGCTGACCCTTCCCCTTTCGTTAGCCCAAAATATTCGACTTTCGAAATTACGCCGATGAGATTTTTATTGGGTTATTCCACTGCAGCAGAGAGCTGCAATCGTAAAATGGGCCATGCCGGAAAGCCGGATTCTAATCGGAAAGATCAGTATTTTCATCCCCCATTTTCAATTAAAGCGAGCATATTGAAATCTAAACCGAAATACATGCTAAAGAGTATCGTTGGAATTCATTGTAATTGGCTGCAAAATGAAAAGTGATCCTTACGTAAAACCATGAGAGTCAAAACCGTTTTCTAAATGCACTACTGTAAAGATGGTGAGCGTATATAAACAATAATTACCAAAGCTGTAAAGGAAGGTAATTGGTTTTTCAGAATATTCTGCAAAAAAAAAAAAAGAGGAAAACCAATGTTCCTGTGTCCACTGTCATTTGATGAAAAGCTGTGATTCCTGAGTTGCAACTTAGAAAAAGTATATTGGGCAAACATATTTGGCAAAATTCGCAAAATTTGACTAAGCATAAATTGTAGTGAATTTGGCTTATTTTTTAACATTCAAATTTGCCTAAGTGAGGTTTATAGGGTTGCCTGAGAAGCATAATGTTTCCATAAATTACAAAACCTTGAGGCTATATTGAAAATAAGGACTAAGGTATACATGTAGTTCGGATTCTTTTGTTGCTGGCTAGATTTTCGTGATGGCCTCTGCATAACGGTCATTATAATTTCTGTGGTTCACGTCACTTAGAAATATCATTGTTCCCATCCCTAATAGCATCAGTCTTTAATAAAAAAAAAAAAAAAAAAACAAACAGGTCTTTACCATCAGTTCTCAGTATGATTCTGACCTGCCTACAGTACATCTGATTAGCAGCTTCTGAGAGAACTGTACCCCTCTTAAAACCAGTAGTTCATTTTTGTTTCCATATGATGGTAAATGCATCGTTATAGAATATCCTCTATAAAAATATAGAAATATACAACAGTGTATATACCATCATATGGAAACAGAAATTTAACTACAGACTCTAAGAGAGGTACAATTCTACCAGAAGTTTCAGAGCGGAAGAAGATAGGTCAAAGCAGGTCAGAATTATACTGAGAACTGAGAAATTTCCATACTCCTTAATTACGATGGTAAAGACCAGTTTGTTTCCATTAAAGAGTGACGCTATTAGGGATGCAAACAAGATTATTTATAAGTGACATGAACCGCACGAATTATAATGACCGTTATGCAGAGGCATCACGAAAATCTAGTCAGCAACAAAAGATGCCTAGCTACATATGTACCTTAGTCCTTATTTTCAATATGGCCTCAGGTTTTGTAATGTACGGAGGCATTATGCTTCCCATGCGACCCCATAAAGCTCACTTGGGCAAATTTGAATGCAAAAAATAAGTCAAATTCATTGCAATTTATGCACGTTCAGGTTTTGGAAAATTTTCCAATTATGTTTGCCCAATACACTTTTTGGGATGCAATTCAGGAATGAGAATTTTTCTTTAAATTACAAGGTCCACAGGGACATTGGTTTTCCTTACTTTTGGCAGAATATTCTGACAAAACAATAACCTATCTTGTAAAGAGAAGATCTATGGGCACCTTTAGGCTCCCTATACCCAGGTCAAAGGGTTGCCAGTGAAATCCATTAAGCGATGAGCAAGTCTTGAAGTAAGGACTCAGAGTGCATATCGACGAGGACGCCACAGAAATGCCACGCTCCAACGTGGAAGCCTATACACGATAACATGGTAGTTTTCAGGCCACTAGAAAGCACTCCGAGGGGATTTTTATTTTCGAAAAAAAAAAAATAAAATAAAGTGAAATGGCCACGTAATCATCTTTTGAAAATGAGAGAAATTTATTTCGTTATATAGAAACTTCCAATATATGTAAGTCAATTCGGGAACTTTCAGCTTCGTTCAACTGTAAAAAGTACAGAAATGATATAGCTTACGGATGTCACGGAAAAATCAATAGAGTTTCATATTCGAAAAACCTTGAATAAAAAAATAGTTTTTCATACATAAAATAATACGCTAACTTCCTGACAGCTTCCATCAGTTCTTCAGACGTTTTGATAATCAGAATTCAGTAACTAACTTTAAAAATTCGGAGAAATAAATCAAGAGCAATTAAAATCTTTCAGAGCAAATCCTCTCCTATCGGGATCCACGACTATAAGTAACACAAACAGAACGAACTCTGAATATATCTAATCTATTTTATCCGCTGGAACCGTTCCCCACGCTCCCCCCAACCTTTCCCTAACATTTTATTCTCTGAATAAAAACCTTTCTTATAGAACAGGAAAAACTTAATGAAAGAAATGTCTGGAAACATCCTGACACGTAAACAAATCGGGAAGCAAAAAGAGAGAGAGAGAGAGAGAGCAGAGGTCAACAGCAATATCTGGAAATTAATACTTTTTGATTAATAGCTAGAGAGCACTGTTGTTTTTTTAACAGGTTTTTATTTCTCGGGAGATTTTAATCTCAGTGAAAGCCGACTACAGAAATCGAATTGAGAGAGAAAGAGAGAGAGTAATTCTTGACTCAAATCACAAGCTCTAAACTTTCTAAAGCTTTAACGTAAACTTAGCTGTTCATATGCATGTCGAACTTATACACACACACACATATATATATGTGGGTGTTTGTATATATATACATAAAATTATACATAATACACACACACACACACACACACACACATATATATATATATATATATATATATATATATATATATATATATATATATATATATATATATATATATATATATATATCCTACTATATATGTTATATATATATATATATATATATATATATATATATATTTTATTCCTACTTTTGTGATTATATATGTATATATATATATAGTAGGATATATATATATATATATATATATTTTGTGCCCATTTTGTGATAGATATGTGTAGATATACTATAAATATGCTTATATAATATATATATATATATATATATATATATATATATATATATATGTGTGTGTGTGTAGTGTGTGTGTGTAGAACTTGTGTTCGAATGAAATTTGTTTCTCTCTCCCTGTTTTCCAACTCTTCCAAGCGACAAGGACTCTTGAATAGGTAAATGGACGCTGGAATCACCGTTAGCAAGGCTGAAAGACTAAAGAGTTCTGGAACACGTCCCACTTAGGATCACTCACTTTTCCTGATGTTTCTCTGGAATTTCGAGATTGAGTGTTTTCCCGAGTCCTATCTGCTGATGAGGCCAGTGGCGTCGGGGGAGCTCGGCCCCCCGCCGCCAAGTTGAAATTCCCTTTGTAGCTAAACTTTAAATCCTTACAGTATTTGATAAATTTGCGTATAGTAAGAGTTGAAAATGATTGAAAATTGAGCTTTATAATTTCAAATACAGGTTTACTAATGACTAATACTTTAATTTTCCTTCATTCACATCGATATATACATTCGAGAACAGTATATTGCACTAATTACAGAATTGGTACATTGGTTTTGTTTAATTTTCTTTCGTCCCCTCCCCAAAAATATCTTGGCCCCACCTAGGCATCCCCACTGATGGAATGCCAGCTACGCCACTTGGTAAGGCCCGTTTGAAAGGGGACATTTTCGGTGTATTCTTGCATATTTTCAGATGTTGTTGTTGATTAGCCATTGAGACCCTTTCTGTTGGAGTATTTCTTTTCTTTTCATTTCGTACAATTTATTTACTTATTGCATAACATTACCGGGATGCTAAGAGGCCAATAATCAATATTTTGACATGTCCATGGGGCTACTTCCAAGTATAATTTTTTTTTTATGGGAGGGGGTGTCTATCACAGTTATCCTATTCGACTAGATGGTTTTTCTAGTGTGGGGTTCCGGGCTTGCATCTTGCCTCCTTAGGAGTCCATCGCTTTTCTCACTATGTGCACTGTTTCTAGTAGCACACTCTTCCGCGTGAGTCCTGGGGCTACTTCGGCATCTAGTTTTTCCAGATTCCTTTTCAGGGATCTTGGGATCGTGCCTAATGATCCTATGATTATGGGTGCAATTTCCACTCCCATGTTCCATGTCGATCTTATTTCGATTTATTATTATTATAATATTAATATTATTCTTATTGTGTAATAAAAATCTACAATTATATAGTAAAAATATATTACTATGTAAAATATAGTTTATTTTACATAGTAATATATTTACTATATAATTGTGGATTTCTATTACACAGATTGTTTTTCACGAAATTGTGAATCTGTTATTATTATTATTATTATTATTATTATTATTATTATTATTATTATTATTCAGAAGATGAACCCTATTCATATGGAACAAGCCCACCAAAGGGGCCACTGACTTGAAATTCAAGCTCCCAAAGAATAATAATAATAATAATAATAATAATAATAATAATAATAATAATAATAATAATAATAATAATAATATTATTATTATTATTATTATTATTATTATTATTATTATTATTATTATTATTATTATTATTATTATTATTCAGAAGATGAACCCTATTCATGTGAACAAGCCCACCAAAGGGGCCACTGCCTTGAAAAATTCAAGCTCCCAAAGAATATTACGGTGTTCATTAGGAAGAAGGGAGTTTGACATGTCCATGGGGTTACTTCCAAGTATTATTATTATTATTATTATTATTATTATTATTATTATTATTATTATTATTATTATTATTATTACTCAGAAGATGAAATCTATTCATATAGAATAAGCCCACCAAAGGGGCCACTGCCTTGAAGAGATTCAAGCTCCCAGAGATTATTATGGTGTTCATTAGGAAGAAACTTATTAAAGAGAAAAAATACATTAACAAACAGGTTAAAATGTGTTAAAATGCAAAGAGAATAGCATTATGGAAGCGCGAGTGGTGCAAGACAAAAGGGAAGTTGAGTAAACGAGGCAACAGATGAATCGTCCGACCTCGTTAAGGAGATTAGCTCCTTTTTCCTTTGAATTCTGAGCATTTTGACAAAGCCACGTCATTCAGTTCACGTCTTACCTTGTTAAGGAGATTTTCTGCCTTTTTTGTGTGTAATCCGGGATTGTTAGTCTCTGTGGTTTGGTCTCAAGGACCCCCTCCCCCTCTCTCTCTCTCTCTCTCTCTCTCTCTCTCTCTCTCTGCGTTTCCGGTCTCTTTAAGGATAACCTGTAGTACAGTAACCTGCAGACTAAATGAAGGAGAATCCAAGTTTATACGGCATGAAATGTTTTTAAGGAGAGAGAGAGAGAGAGAGAGAAAGAACGAGATATTGGATTTTTGTAATAAATTTCCCATTTCGACCTGCTGTAAAGAGACCCAATCAAGTAATCATTTGAGCATTACTCAAGGCTCTTTGCAGCGTCCCTTCGGCCCCTAGCTGCAACCCCTTTCATTCCTTTGACTGTACCTCCGTTCATATTATCTTTCTTCCATCTTGCTATCCTCAACCCTCTCCTAACAATGATTTCATAGTGCAACTGCTTTGAGATTTTCCTCCTGTTACACCTTTCAACCTACCTGCTCTCACTTTCCTTTCCAGCGCTGAATGACCTCATAGGTCCCAGTACTTGGCCCTTGGCCGAAACTCTATATTCCATTCCATTCCATCACCGAAAGGCTTCCCCTGAACATTGGTGTTTGTAGGTTAAGCAAACAACGTCCTATAAATACTCGTATGATTGGCTATTTTCTAACCAAACATTGACAAATAAGTCAATAAGTGGCAATTTGTTATTCAGCTCAATAAAATAAAAGAACTGGAGAATAACAAAAAAATAAATTTGTCTTCATATAAGGAGTATTGGAATAGGGCAAATAGATTTTCTAGAGAGAGAGAGAGAGAGAGAGAGAGAGAGAGAGAGAGAGAGAGAGAGAGAAAATAATTTTCTCTGAACATATGTGCATTGTTTACTTGTCTAATTTATTGATGGTTCAATTACCACTGACTATGAGATATATATATATATATATTTTATATATATATATATATATTTTATATATATATATATTTTATATATATATATATTTATATATATATATATTTTATATATATATATATATATATATTTTATATATATATATATATATATATATATATATAGTGTATATATATTAAAAGTTCTCATATAAATATAAATATTTAAATATAAATTTAAATATATACATATATATATATATATATATATATATATATATATATATATATATATATATATATATGCATAAGTTTATACATAATGTGTATATACATACAGACATACACACACATACATATACATATCTAACTACTACAGGAAAACCTCGCAGTTGCGCTATGAATCAGTTGTTAGGGAAGGTGGAAAATTTAAGAGAATATGAATGGATGTACAGTAAAAGGAATGAAAGGGGTTGCGGCTAGGGGCCGAAGGGACGCTGCAAAGAACCTTAAGTACCCATGGGACTACCACCACTAGAGGGTGAAATTATATATATTTCATTTATTTTGAAATCAATGAATCAAGTTTATATATGCCTTGACTGAGATTCATATCCTTACAAATGCTTTCTTCTATAAAACTAGACTCAGTGATGTTTCTTTCCAGTGCATTATTAAAATAAGCTTTCTTGCTTCTGTCCAGTTGACTGTGCAATTGTTTTCACTAATACTGTATGTACGAAAACTCCACTGTTCACCCGTGCTTATGGCTTGTATCCTTTACGCTGTCTTATTCTTTTTTTCATTTACTCTGAGGCTGTGAGACATATAAATCACTTGTCAGTGTGACTGTATTCATATATAACTATGTGTATATAGTATACAGTAAAGTTTTCCTTAATTACAGGGAGGTGGCATTAACTTTCTATCTTCATCAGGCAGAAAACCAACATAAAGTTCTTTGTCAAAACTTTTCGGAACCACACAGTTCCTTGTCAACGGGGAACGAACACAAGTTACTTTTGGGGAATAAGGATGAGCATCTAACTTAAAGGGTTGAGGGGTGGTGGGAGGACTGGTCTATAAGGCACAGGTACACAAATTATAAAGGGGCGAGTATGATTTAGACGAAATGTTTGGTTTGGGGTGGGATATACAATTTTATATTTATTACTTCCATAATTCTAATTTTCATCGTTGCTGTCTTTTCCTTTTTCTTCTTTTAAACCTGTAAACAATAGCTGGATGACCCCTTTCAACTGCAAGAGACAGTGGTTTTGCAAGCAGAGGTTAGAACTGTAGTGCAATACTCCAGCTGAGGCCTTGCCATGACCTTGTAAGGCAGCAAGTTTGTGCGCGCTGACAGCTCTCAGCCTCTTGATCGTTTTGCAGGGGGTTTCTACTTTGTTCGGGCAGCTTCAACCCTGTCTTTGCGAATGTGACTCCCGAGGACTTTGCTGCATTTTCTGAAGGGTATCACTTCGCCTTCTACAATTTCATTGGATGACATGAGCATTGAGACCAACAACTCTTCTCCAAAATCATTTTTTCACCTTTTTTTTTCATATTCGTTGCCTTGCTGACCCCTATCAGTTTTTAAAGCCAGCATTGGCTTGATTTTCTTTTGTTTGGGCAAGTTGTGATTGGGGTATGGTCATCTGCAAAGGTTAATTGAGGGCATCCCCAGGATGGGGCTAGACTGTCTCTAGTACAGAAGACATAGAAAAGGTTCCAGCACACTTCCTTATTGTACTCCAACTAGTAGTGGAAACTGTGGCCTGGTATTTTTTTTTCCTTATCTGTCCTCTCCTGTTGTCCAGGAAGATGCAAGCTTAGTGAAGCTGGCCTCATACCAGCTTGAATTTGAATCCTTCATTCCTTACTTTTAAGGGCTCAGCTCACTCTCTCTGGTGACCACATTGCATCAGTGTCCTCCTCTGTGGATCATTGTCACCAGCTGGGTCCCTGGCTTTGATTCCTGTTAACCAGGGCGTTTTCCTGGGGTAAGTTTACCAATAAGTGCCCTTACCTGTTTCCACAAGGTTCCCAAGGCTCTTCCCTGGTTTGTTTAGGGCTTTATTACTGTATTGCTAATTTGTAAATGCATGGGTAGCACCCAGGTTCCATTTGTCAGTCGAGATTCCAGCATGACATTTGGGAGGTGCTGCATAATTTCCTTATTGATCCCCCAGATACCTGCCTTTTTATTCCCCGATTAAATTTATCCAGTTCAATAGCTTTTGTTCGGGGATTGGCAGTGTCCTGCATACTCGTGTCTAATCTCTGGTAGGATACAATGTCTCCACTGCTCTGCTGTAGAGCCTCTTCCACTATTTCCAGCTCCCTGTCATTCTCCTTTTCTGTCACCTGGAAGTTGTCACTCCATACTTCCCCGAGGGATTCTTCGTTTTCTCCATACCATAACTTTTCTATATCTGTTAGGTAGGGGTTTGAACCCTCCTTTCCTAAGTTAGCAGCTAAAGATTAATTTTGCTGGTTAACCATAGAACATAATCAGCTCTTGGCAATACCCTCGCAGCAAATGTGCTCAAGAATCGAGATTCCTCTTATTTGCTGCTGTAGTTGTTTTGCTGCCGGCAGGGATTCCAGATGTCCACCCCTATCTTTCTGCATTGGGGTTGCCTCCTTACCCTTAAAGAGTGTTTTGTCAGGTTAGGAGAGTTCTCGGCAAGAAGCCTTGGATAAACCCAACTGCAATCCCCTTGGTGGCTGAGCTGGGACAACTATATAGTAGATCTGAGGATTTTAGGTTACAATGCCTGGTCTTCCATTGCAGGATCCTAGTGAACAAACCTAGGCCCTCAGTATGTGGCTATAAAGTCTGGCACAGTTACCCCATCCTGCCAACTTCCCCAATCACAAACAGCATTTTTTGCACTACTTTTGAGTGTTGCTGACTGGAGTCTCTCTGCCCTTTATAGCTTTCCTGCATCTTTCTAAAATTTTGTGGAGATCATAGGCAGTGTCTGTCTGGACTTGGAAAAGCTTTCTCAAACTCTTTGCAAAATTGACAGTGGAATTTTAACCCATGGATACCAAAGGGTTCCAGGATTTATCTCCATTGCTGACTGGTAGGTGCCAGGAACTATTCTTCATTCATATTAACCATGATTAAACCCATACTGATGATTATTAAGACATTTCACTGAAGTGCCATTCCTAGGAATGTTGGCAAGTGAACTGGTTAAGTTAGGGCCACCACCTATTAATATTTCAAGCATACCGTACTGGTGTAATTGGTTTCAACCATCTTTAGATACTGTCTCAATTTAGCTTTGTTTATAACATTCCTAGTATTCAGTGCTCATACATTAGTGTACTGTTTACTGCAACAAGCAAACTAGAGAAATACACTAATTTACATTACTTGAGTTCACATACTTAACTGACTGTGTCAGCTATCTCCATATATTTTAATATAACCTTTGGACAAGAAAACCTTTAGTATATTTCTAGATATTTTAATATCACCTTTGGACATAAGAAAATCTTTAGTATAATTCTAAATGTTTATGTAGTTTTACTGTACTGTATGTATACAATGATAAAAGAACATACACTACTAGGTTTTGCATAGAGTAAATACAGGTAACAGTCTTTATTCTGAATACAGAAAAGGTCAAAAGGAGCTCCAACTTTATTACTGTTTAACTTAGTATTTTTTTATTACCGAACACACAAGCAGAAAAAAAAAAATTTACAAAAAATTAAAGTTATGAAAATAATTCTGTAGACTAACATTTTAGTCACTGAATCCATCCAAGTGTGGTAGTGGTTTGGGATAAGTTATCAGCAGCAGAGATATCAGCTGTGACACCAGGAGCTGCAGAGTGGTTTATTTGCCTTATTTGCCATCTCACTTCTGTGAACTATTCAGCATAAAGGTCCAACTTTCTAGCCCAGGTACAGCAACATTCACCTGTGAGAACGCACCAGCTAGTCCCTTCTTAGTGAACTTCCTTTGCACTTTTCATTCTCCCACTTCAAACAAAATCTTTGTTGCTCTTCCCTAAAATATACAATTACTTCACTTCCTGTAATTCAACTTCAACGTATGTGAATGTTCGATGGAAAAGATTTGTTCGTCTTTCTTGAACCCTTCGAAATCATGCACTAACTGTTTTGTGCATGTTTTTCTGTATGCCTTGCATACACTTTTGTCATTCTCTCCTAATCTGATCCAATCTTCCTCAAGCAGTGTGAAAATGTTGAAACATTTTCCAAATATCATGAAGGGTTACTTCATCCCTTTCATCACTGTCTGCTGCTGATTTAAAGCTCATTTTACCCACTTCATGGTCATTAATGATCATTTTCATAAAGATTTGTTACCTGTTTTTGGCACTAATACCTTGTACTATGGAGTTCACAATAGAGAATTTTATAAACATGTCTTTCAGATTGTGAAAGCTAGTGTAATGAAAACAACCTAACTGCAGTAGTGAGAATGAGAGAGGGTGACGAGAGATGAAATGCTTAAAGCCAAGAAACCACACTCATTTCCACAAACCAAGTAATAATACAGTGTACAACACCGACTGGGAGAGCTGTTTGAAAGTCCCTGCAGTCGCTAAACAAATAGGTAATTAAGGTAAGGATATTCTACAGACCACTGAGGGAAAGCCCCAATGTCTAAATATTGGTCTAGAGCACCTGGGGTTCTTGGCTTCTCGTTACCTGCCACCTGGGAACATTAGCAAGTATAGTTCTGTGTGTTAATGTTTTTCTCTTCCTTTCTTCCTTTGTCAGTTTCTTGTAAATCTAGTTTACCATTTGTGCAAACAGCAATAAGGGTTAGGGGAAATCCGCCGTAGTTCACACACTTGGACTGGGCCCTGCCATTGCAATTGGAACATATTCTGAAGTCTTCCCATGCTAAACCCTCTTCCAAATCCTCTCTCTATCATGCCATCTAATCCTTTGACCCTCTTTGGACCTTCTACCCCTGGCTAGTTCTACCTAGCTTCCTCAATCCGTCCCCATCACTCACCCTTACCACTCGCCCAAACCATTTCAGTCTCGACTCTTATATCAGAAATCTTTACCAAGCCAGCATTTCTAAAGTGGGTAGATGCACTCCATCCAATTATCCAATAGAGGAATCTTCTTGATTAGTCAACATGAGAACGATATTTGATGTTAGGACATTTGATGACAATTAACGTCTGATGAACTAATGACGTCCCACCTTGAAACTCATGTAGAACTGGCCTGCAATAGGAAGATGAGCAGTAGATTTAACTACATTCAGAAAAAAAATTTGCACAAAAAATATTGCACTAAAAATTTCCTGAGACAACAGTGTTTTCTTACAATTAACCACGTCTACAAAAATAAAAGCATGGGCACCAAACATGGAAGGAAATGCTACAGCAAGAAATGTATTTTTCTTGTAGCATTTCCTTTCATGTTTGATGCTCACTTATTTTGATAGACATTTTCAGAAAATCCTGGTGTCTCAAAAAATTTACTTTTTAGTGAGTTTTGATAAGTTATTTTTTTCTGTTTTATACTTTTTAGTTTTGACATTGTAACCGATTTAAGATTGCAGCTAACAAAATTTAATGTAATATCCTGTCGAGCCAAAGGAGGTTAAAAAAATAGGTAGTTATTAACCTAATCCACAGTCAAAGACGGTATGAAAAATTCAGAGTTATTCACTTCATACAAATCCTGAGATACTGGAAATGGTCACTGCAGGGTCACTAGAGGTCACTGCTGACCTACTGATCATGTAAGGTTGTACTGTCACTAGGTATGAGTAACCATGCACAATTTCTAGTCCATCGGACGAAGGGAAGCGTTTAAAAAGGAATCAAAACTTATATGAAATTCTTTCAGACAAATCATACAACCTATATAGAGTCTAGTTTAAGAAAATTCAACCAAACTGTTCAAAATTTCAAAGCATTACAAAGCCTTTACAGCTTTGTCAGTTCCATTTCAAGTCTAATCTGTGCCATTCAAACTGCTCAAGAAAATTTCTAAGCACTACAGCATTAAATTTCTAACAATTGTTCTATTAATTCCCCCCCAAATTTTTATTTCTCAACTTGAAAATTCAGCTCAAAATCTAAAGTAGTAAGAATGCACATATACTAACAGTTAAAATACAGTATTACTTTTAAAATAATGTGACCACGAACCCAATGTGCCATTCACAGGCTGCTGAAATCTGATAATTATCCTAAGCTTATTCATGAACAGATCGAAAGTTAATGGACAAAAACCATTTCCATTACCAGTTCCAAATATGTAACTTCTATATACATTAAACAAATGATTAAAAGGACTTTCGGGGTCAGTCTAACAAAAAATTTGGCACTTACATTAAAATTAAAATAGAAAAATTTAATGAAGCCTTATAAAAAGCAAGCTATAGCTGTTAGATGTAGAGACTGACAAGACAATACATTATGCCCAGGACAAGTGACAGTAATAAGCAACTGTGAATGTATTTGGAACAAGACGTTTAGCCTAATATCTTATGTGCTATAAACCCCTACTGAGCTTACCAGAGAGACGACAATGTCCTAACACTGCGTTAAGTGGCTCTGCTTCTGACTATAGGTAACCTTACTAGCATTATGGCTATCCTCCTCCTGAGCTACGTATCCTACATTGCTTTTACTTCATGTTCCTGTGAAATTCTGATTAGTTCTAACTATAATCAATATACTACTATGAAAGCCCTATTTCATGTTCTAAACATGGTGTAATATTCATCACCAGTTACAGGCACTTCATTTACCATAATGGGTGCTCCAAGTACTGTCCTACAACTTCGCAATCCCCAGCTCAAACTATGAATTACTTTTCGAGCTGCACTAGTTAACTGATTTAATTCAATTCTGTAACAACCCAACATAACCAAATTAAACTCGCCATTATCACTGATATTACATTAACTTGTTTAAACTACTTAAGGCAGCCAAATTCATAACCCGACTTTGAGGAATGTTATCTTACAGTTCCATTGGCAGTTCCATTCTGCTCTAATCAATTCAAGTTACCACACCATTATACCTCAATGTTGGAAGTCAACCAGGTGATAAACAAAACCTCTAAGTGATGATGGGCTTTGCATCAATTCAGCTAAACAAACTAAACTTTATAATAGATTACAACTAGCTACCTGTCAAATTCTTTTAGAACTAGTTCACTGCATCCAAGCTTATACAAATAAACAAGACATACCGGTGAATTAAACTATAGCTAGCTCCTGTCAAACCTAACACCTGCATGTAGCACCTACCTACCTTGAATCTCAGCACAGACCCTTTGTGTGTGTGCACTTGTTGGGTACTGTATATCCGTAAATACTTACAACTAATCACAAATGAATGAAGTAATTAACTATTGCAAACACCACTCACCACCTGAAAGAATGAATTAGATCAGTGGTTTTTTGTTGAAACCCCCTACACCCTATTGAAACCCCCTTGCACCCTACTGAAACCCCCTTGCACCCTACTGAAACCCCTTGCACCCTACTGAAACCCCCTTGCACCCTACTGAAACCCCCTTGCACCCTACTGAAAACCCCTTGCACCCTACTGAAACCCCCTGCACCCTACTGAAACCCCTTGCACCCTACTGAAACCCCCTACACCCTACTGAAACCCCCTACACCCTACTGAAACCCCCTACACTCCGTTGTGTAGTAGGCCATTAGACCTACTACACAACTTGTATGGGGGCACCTCCACCCCTACAGGGGTACCGCCCCTGAAGGGGTGGAGGTTAAAAAAAAAATAGTATTTTGAAAGTTTCAGGTAACAGTACCTACTTCAGTATATAATCCTGAGGTGTCTTGTAAAAACATATCAAAAGGTCTCCCGATATTGAACAGAAAGAAGTCTTGGGCTTCAGGAAGAACGAAACATCCCTCATGGTAGAATGACAGAGGGCATTAGGGGTCGACGTTGTGAACTCGTGATAAATACCTGTAAGAAGAATGGACTGTAAGGTGATGCTGGAATGTCATATCTGATTGTAACACTTTCATACAGATTATCTAAAATTAAAAGCCAAATTACTGATAGCTGCTATGCTCGAGTGCTAAATGGTAATCTTGAAAATCAAAATCCAAATTACTGACAGCTGCTAGGCCCGAGTGTTGAATGGCAATAAAAAATCTTAAAAGATGAGCCGTTACAAAAAAAACCAGATCAGGAACCAATGTTAAAAAATGGTCACGACATATGTAAAATTGTATGTAAAAGTGTATGGTCTAAGAGACAACGTAATACATACATAACGTCTTCATGCAAAACGTCAGTCTTAACCGTTAAAACGGGATAAATACTCCAGACTGAAGGGAATGAGAATTGCAGTTTGTGATAGGCGACGCAATGTCTAGTAAACCTGTGCCTTTTACTCTGTTCAGACATTTCCGAATTCCAAACTCGAGAAAATAGAAATATCCGGCTGTTAAGCTGGCTAAATCATTACATGGTCCATCACAGATAATACTGTAGTTATAGCTTAATCTTTAACCCAGCAAAATATCAGTTCCACTTACTGAAAAATATGGGAGCGATAGAAACATGTCTGCTTATCAAATCGGTTCGTAATGGAGGGCCGTATATCACAGTACGAAGAACAAAAAAAGTACCGATATACTGATACGTATTCGTCACTGGTAGTTTATTGCAATTCTACGTACTAAAGCCTGCCGTATGACTGACTAAACTGCGGATATTGTAAACAGACCTGCAAGGTTAATGAAGGAATCTACCACTACGCGAAAGAACAGCGTACTACCTAGGGAATTCCACGTTAGTTACTTAACACAATCTCCTCGATGTATAACAAATCGAGACTAAAATTACCCGAGCACACTAAACGACTACAATGAGCTGTTGCAACTGAACAGAATTAACTTTGCCCAAGCACCAGTTAATATAGAAAATACTCGCCCAAAATTGCACAAGCGCCTGCTTGACACCGAAGTCCCCTGAACCGACGACTAACCTGTTACAGCGGAGAAAAGTTCCTGACAAACGACGAATAAACCTAAATGCTAACGCGAGAAACAGTAACGCCACCTTGACCAAGAACAACGCACTTCCAAGAACGCAAAGAAGAACCGACTAGCGAAACAACGCCTTGAATTAGTCTGGAACCAGGTTTGGTTTACGTTTTACCGCCAAGGACGCTGGATTTCGGGAACGGCCAACTGACGAGTTCTCTTCAGTTTTTTGCCAAGGATCTTAAAGTGACGCTCTTAAAAGTAACTGAATCTGTTTTTTTACAAAATTGAGAGATTAATACTGACTTCTCCAGTTTTTATTCCATTATATATATAATATATATACTGTATATCGTACGCATATTACCGTATATGCAATGATAGTAATATCTACATTAAAGATATTTTATCCGTATTCCGAGGTTCCAAGTCACGTCATCAAGGAAGAATTTAACCAAAAAGCTTTTTTACGGCAATGCTCTAAATCATTTTCGTCATTTGCTTTACTCAAAATACTGAATCTCTCTCTCTCTCTCTCTCTCTCTCTCTCTCTCTCTCTCTCTCTCTCTCTTCTCTCTCTCTCTCTCTCTCTCTCTCTCTCTCCATTTGTCTTCCTTTCCACACTTCTTCCGTAGTTAACATTGAGAAATGTTAGCTATGTTCGACGGAGGTCGGTCATTCCTCCTCGACTGGAGTTTTTACCTGATATAATACATCAGAATGAGAGGCTCAGTTACCACATAAAGCAAAGGAACACATCCTGAAGCCAGAGCAATATGAAAGCAGAATTGTATACATGTGTCACCCGCATAGATACGGTTGACCAATGACAACCGAATCACAGATATCCCTTGATTAAACAAAACTCACAGTAGCACGAGTCTTGAAATGGAGAAACAAATCCAAAGTTATGTGCGGGTACATATATTTAAAAATAAATCTCTACAGAAAGCTTTCGGAGGTCTGTAGAGATATAATTTTAAATAATGTACCCATACATAACTGTAGATTTGTTTCGCGAAGTTAAGTATAGTTTAACCAGACCACTGAGCTGATTAACAGCTCTCCTAGGGCTGGCCCGAAGGATTAGATTTTATTTTACGTGGCTAAGAACCAATTGGTTACATAGCAACGGCACCTACAGCTTATTGTGGAATCCGAACCACATTACAACGAGAAATGAATTTCCATCTCCAGAAATTAAATTCCTCTAGTTTTTCATTGGCCGGTCGGAGACTCGAACGTGGGCCAGCCAAGTGCTAGCCGAGAACGGTACCGAGCCGTCCAAAGAGGAACTGTTGGTTTCGCGAGAGTAGTGTCTAGAAAGGTGTACTAATAGGAAAAAAGGGACGAATGGGCTACTTTTAAAAGAGAGAGGAAGGGTGGGTTAAGGTATTATTACAGAAGCAGGATTAATATCTATTCATCCTGTTACAGAAATACCCAAGTTTCAAAGCATTAAGCTAAGCATTAAGCTAAGCATTAAGCTACAACGAGCGTGACACAAACGCCTCCAATACGAAAAGGTAAGTAAAACTGAGAGAATTTAAGATTGTGAAATGGGGAATACATGAAAGTTTTTTAAGTCCAATACAATGCAAAAGGAAATGATGAAGACAGTCATACTTGCATATAAATGAGTGTGAATATGCTTACAATAAGATAATACTGAGAAAACAGTCTATCTGACTGTCTCTTGACGGATCAGGACTAATCAGAAGCGACCTTCGTCCATATCCCGTCTTGTCGTAACCATGGCAACGGCCATCAACTCTGGTGGTCAAAAGGAAACTCATTCAACTTCAAACTAGAAATTCGTGTTTCTTGAATGATAATTACAATAACCGCATTATATTTTAATACACATTATTAGTTTTTGTAACAAAGATTAAAAAAAGCATAATGAATATTAATTTTTCCGGAAACCAGAGATTTTTTCTTTACGTATTTTCCTCAATAACCATCTGTGGTAAGCAAGTTTCCCTTTTAAAAAGTTCAACACTTCACGTCTTGTATACTTTTTATTCCTACCTATCAGCTCGCGCTACTGAGGAATACTCCAGTATTTTAAAAGGCTCTGATTTGTAGGCTGGGAAAATACAAAATAAATGGTCGGCCTTTCCCGCTAGTCTTCTCCAGTAGAACCAGGCTGTTTCATCCATGTCATCATCACTCCTGTGTTCCTTACTTCAAAACATATCGATAGCAGACCCTTTGTTCGAAGGTCATGAATGTAGGAAGTAACAGCTTCTTAACTCAAACTTTCCCACTTGATAAGAGTCGAGTTGTCTTAGTGTGGCCGAAAAAATTGTTTCCTAAGGAAAACAGTCTTCAGCCATCTTCTAAAGTTAAATAGCTGTTATGTGCAATCTTTGAGGGCTGTTCTGTCCTGTTCGAAATCAACAGTCACGTACTACTTCCAGCTTATAACTTGCTTTATGAACAACTTTGACACTGAGAAGTGTCATGATTTTCAGTTTCACCACACTTTTCAAATATAAAAAGAATATAAGCACATACATTAAAATTACGTTTACTTGTAACTGGGAAAAAAATGCCCCATCGGCAGCGACATATAATTCATGAGCGAAAATCAACTAGAAATATAACAGCCAAAAATGTTTTTCGTATCTTATTTATGAAAAAATATAACTGCAACTGAGTCGTGTATCATTTAGCAATTGTTTCACGGTACAGAAATATGAAACATGAAACTAATTAAAAATACGGATTCCAAATGTTCATTTGTTAAATCCAGAGAGCTATTTATTGCAACTCTGGATTTAATATGCGTGGAACTCAAATTTCCTTTATAAACAGAACGTCGTATCCAGGCAAACATTTGTGTGTTTGTAACATATTCATAGACATTATAAATGACTTCTGATTAATGTAGTGTCTACAGGCGATCTGGCTGCTGTATCATAAACAAGTTATTTCGAGAAATTATATTCATGCAATTTGCATTTCCTTATCACAGAATGTATGAGGAGGGCCACTTGGCAGTCATTTTGCTTGCTCTGCAAAAGTTAAAAATATGCTGTTGGCAATATTCACATTTTTAGGTGTCTTTTAGTGTCAACATATGGTATTTTTGCTTTGTAGCTAAAGTTCCGTGAATGTATCAGAACACAAACTCCCTTTCCGCGTCTTTCATGAATGTACTATTGATATTTTCCCCATATGTAGTTTTTTTTTCAGCGTTGGATAATGATTTTCTACCTAATCATTTCCCTGGTGTAAATGACCGAATGAATGTCTTTAGCATTTATATTTGTCCAGCCTTTGTAATGAAATACTGTTCCCAGTAAACTGTTGCATTAAATCATATCACACATTCTGATTCACGATGATATCTAGATAAACCATTACAATTTGTTATAATTCTTAAACAAGTCACGATGAATACTGATGTATCTTTTTCTTTTATGCCCAGTTCCTCTTCGAACTTTGTCAAATGCCGTGTGCTCCGTGTTTATGGGTCGAAATATACTACACTACAAATGCCGTGACCGAAATAAATAGGATTCATTCTCTGAGATTCTTTTTTTGCTCAGCTGAAGTGTGTGAGCTAGAGACCATATTCGTGCACAGACAACTGCCACTGGGAAAATTGCCACTGGGAAAATTGCCACTGGGATGATTGCAACGCGGATCATTGCCCATGTGGGAGAACTGCCACTAGGAACACTGCCACTGGGGACAATGCCCACGTGTGAATATTGCCACTGGAAACACGCCCCACTGAAATTAAAGATTTATGTAATGATTTATATAAAAATACTGAATTTATTTAAAATATGAAACGGCCTTTTTAAAAACCATTTATCACTGATGTTTCGTCAAACTGGAAACCAGTTGTGTTTAAAATATGAAAATGCCTTTTACGACCATTTACAACTATTTATCACCAATGATTCTTAAACGAGAAACTAGTTTAATAGTTTTTTTTAAATGTAAGCCAAGACATACTGTTACTTACTCAATTTGAAATATTCTTGTTGTATATAGGAACGGTTCAAGCTAAGACCCATAATGGCTCGTGTGATAAAAAGCGAACGTGGAAGAGATAAGCTTGTCGATGAATCGCAATTCATGTATCATAAACATAGCGAAAAAAGAGTGGCAAAATTATTTATTGGGAATGTTCTCAAAGAAAGCAAAAGAAATGTATAGCAAATTGCACACGAACGCATTGATAGCAAATGTTGAAATTTTAAAGTAGGTTAATGAGCAATGCCACTCTGCGGCCAAGGATGTATTTGAAGCCAAAAGTGTTCAAGCAACTTGAAAAGCCACTTCTGCAACATCTCATCAAGCGGCTGCAACCTCAGATGAAGCTACACTTTTTCAATTACCTTCTGTAAACAGCACCTGCAGGAATGTTCGAAAATGGAGGCAGAAAAATGCAAATAAAACTTTACTTGAACTCGCAATCTTGGACACTGCCTTTATTTTTAATGGTAAATTATTCAGACAGGTAGAGGGCATGGCCATGGGTTCCCCTCTTGGCCCAATATTTGCTAATATCTTCATCTGTTCCCTGGAGAAGCACATGCTTGATAATTGCCCACATTAAGGTTCTACCACCATTTTTTATCCCAGGTTTGTTGACGATACGTTCGGCCTCTTGAAAAGTGAATACGAAGCTGACCTCTTCGTTGGATATGCTAGTACTATACACCCGAGCATAAAGTTTACTATCTGGAAAGAGGCGAACGACCGTCTTCCATTCCTGGAAGTTCTAGTTTTCAGACAACACGACAGTTTTAATACCACGATTTTTAGGAAGACAACTTTTACTGGACCTGTGGTACCAACTGTTATAGCTCTTGTTTTGATCATTTTAAATCCAACTCTAAGGGTAGAAACGTCGAAATAGAACCTTTTCCATAAAGAAATTACATTTTTAATTGACTTTTTTAATAATAACTGTTTCCCTGCAAAGGTGGTGTATAAGAAATTATATAAACTACTCAACAAACATTTCATTACAAAACCAGCGGTTTTACCGTTCAAAAAATGAAGTTTGACGCATGCTTTCCATTTACTCGTGACCTCAAATTTCAAAAAAAGTTCACGCAGATTATTCAGGATCGTGTTAATTTAATTCCTAAGAATCCGTTCACCATCGGTTCACTCTTTAAAACTAAAGAGCGGTTATCACCTTATATGTCCTCTGGGGCTGTTTATAAATATACTTGCCCTGAATGTCAAACTTAAGGATACCTTAGTTTAACCAGACCACTGAGCTGATTAACAGCTCTCCTAGAGAGGGATGGCCCGAAGGATTAGACTTATTTTAACGTGGCTAAGAACCAATTGGCTACCTAGCAACGGGACCTACAGCTTATTGTGGAATCCGAACCACATTATACCGAGAAATGAATTTCTGTCACCAGAAATAAATTCCTCTAATTCTTCATTGACCGGCCGGAGACTCGAACGCGGGCCCAGCAGAGTGCTAGCCGAGAACTCGACCGACTTGTCCAACGAGGAACTCAAACAGAGACCTATGTGGAATCCACCAGCAGATTCCTTAAGGTGCGTATCGAATCTCATCGTAGCGTAAATTTCAGTACTGGTAACAGAATTTCAAACCCAGAGCATTCAAATATGAGGAATCACTCCAAAATTTATAATACACATATCGATAATAAAGACTTTCGCGTTTTAGGCCATACCACCAACCCTCAAGACCTTGTTATTCTGGAATCACTTTTTGTTAAACAATTTGTTCCGTCGTTAAACACTCATACGTCCTCCTCGCCCCCTCTGTATTTATCCTGACTTGTGTTGTTTCTATTTATGTTTACGTTTAGATTAACGCTCTCACTCCTCTAGGTTGGTCTTTAGTCTTTATTAGTTGTACTGTACAGTATATGCTGTTACCTTTCATTTCAACGCAGAGATTTTAAAAATTTTGTTCTTCTTTAATTTTGATGTTGTGTATATTTCTGAAATTTTGTATGAATAATTTTCAGCTTTTTCAATTTTTAATTTTTAGTTTTGGTTTTTACGATTTTACAAAGAATTGTATTATCATATGTTTCATTATAAGAGACCTGATGATGTAATTAAATGGATAGTTACGAGACGTTGGAATAAGGTCAGCTTGTATATCTGTGTGTGTCCTCTGCCCTATATATATATATATATATATATATATATATATATATATATATATATATATATATACATATGTGTGTGTGTTTATGTTGCTTGCTTTGTTCACTTTATTTTACCTTTTCACAAACTGGAATTTTGTTCCCTGACAAATTAATGACAATACTAAAACATTTTATAATAATAATAATAATAATAATAATAATAATAATAATAATAATAATAATAATAATAATAATAATAATAATAATAATAATAATAATAGTCCCACTGAATTTGTGTAAACAGCAAAATATCCAGACACCAGTGAACGTTAATGTTTCCCCAACGGCTTTCCCGGTGGTTGAACATTTGAGCAACAGTGAGGTCATATCTGCCCCTGAACATTTGAGCAACAGTGAGGTCATATCTGGCCCCAAGGAACAAGAACCACCTCCTACAGGTATTTGTGTTAAGTGAGGATCACGGATGCAGTCAGTCACTTGTACTGTACAGATGAAATTGTATTTTTCTGGTATAAAGTGTGTTTTTATATAAATGTATATATACACACATATATATAATATAATGTGTTTATATATATGTATATATATATATATATATATATATATATATATATATATATATATATATATATATATATATATATATATATATATATATATATATATATATAAATATATATAGATGAAATTCAGGCACCTACAGACTTTTACATTGTGCAACGCAAGAACTTGAGGAAACATCCCAGAAGCAGATCCTCGGAATAGGAATATATGGAATTAAGGCCAAGCACTGGGACCTATGAGGTCATTTCAGCGCTGAAAAAGAAATTGAAAGCAAAGAGGTTTGACAGGTGAAACATGAGGCAAACCTCAAAGCAGTTGCAGTGTGAAACAATTGTTAGGAGAGGGTTGAGGAAAGTAAGATGGAAGAAAGAGAATCTGAGAGGAGTTACAGTAAAGGGAATGGAAGGGGTTGCAGCTGGGTGCCGACGTGACGCTTCAGAGAAACTTAAGTAATGCCTACAGTGCACCGCATGGGGTGCACTGACGGTATTATTAGCCTCCTACGGGGAGGAGCAGACCTTGGTAGTGAGGTGCAATTTTCTTGAAAGAAAAAACCGTCTGTTGTCTAGAATAGGCCTAAAACTGCTTATTTCATGAAAAAACTCTGTTGTCTAGAATAGGCCTAAAACTGCTTATTTCATCTGTTTTATTATGCCTCTTGAGTAATAGGCCTACTGTGTAAAAATATTATTTCCCTGTTAAAGTGGAGAAAACATTTAGTTCTGAAACCACTTTATGACAGATTCTCTTCAAGTTCGCGAGAAGTAGACCCTTTCCTATTCATTTATTTAATTTTTCATTATCCTAGGAGGCAGTCAGTAAATAAAAGCATCAGTGGTGAAACTGAAATCCCTTTTTTAGATAAGAAAAATGTCCGTGGCATCAAGTTTCTGGAAATATCTCGTGTGGTTTCACCTAATTCATTTTATGATCGTCATGTATGTACTGTATACATACCTTAGTCGACAGGTCACTGAAAATAATTGTTCAATTTTAGAAACTTTTTGATTTATTGGTACATTATTATCTCTGAATATTATTATTATAGAGCTTTTAATAAAAAAAATTATAGAACATCATATTGCGCGATAACATTATCCATAATTCTAACACTAATGCACCAAAATATCATGGCAGATACGATAATTTTCCAAAATGCATACAATAGTTAGGAGAGGCAGGTAGGTATGGCAACACTGTGACAGGCACTCACGATAAGCTAGTCAGTCATTTGGCGTTGTGGAGTTAATGCCTAAATAACCAGAGCTCGTCTAAAGTGTTTATTTAAATTTCATTTCCTCGGTTCGTGTGTTGTAGTGTATTCAGTGGTGCTTATATAGTGGATTGCTTAACTCACAGATATTTTAAATGTCCTTTAGAGGAAGCGTTATAAGACGGAATAGTTTACCAATCAAAATCCCGGTGGCGTCATGCAAGGGGAGACGACGCCACATGGCAGCATAAAGGTAAGTTCTGTTATTTAAAGTTTTCAAACGATGTTTCTTTAATTCTGCGTCATCCTGGATTTAAATGAGACTAGGGAGCAGGCCAAGTTGAAAATAAAATGGTTCGTTTAGGAATATTTAAATTAAATATAGACTTATGTTATTTAAATATTAACATAAAAACTAACAACAAATATCATTTAATACTGAGTTTACGGTAAAAGTTTACTTTACAGGACTTGAAAATGTGATTTCCCCGTTTTAATGTGTGCTTTGAACGTTTCTGACGTTCGTTTATTTCTCTGCGAAGTTTTATATAACACCAGCACCACAACCATAAGCGTCGTATTCGGTAAAGCATAAAACAAAAGACGGTAAATATCTCGGTAACGGTAAATTCGTGATAAATTTGGGCGTGAGTTTCGTACTGTTCATATTAAGGAGACTTTTCTTCGCAGCATACAAACTCCAATATCAAATGATGGCTTAAACTAAAATAATACTGAATTTACTATATACTGTGATTAATATAAACCCAAAACCCACTTGGTTATCCCATACACACAAAAAGACTGGAAGTATGTTGACTTAACTTTCATACAGTATTTAAGTGGTTCAGTTCCAAGTGTCGAACCTTGGCGAAGAAGCATTTGACAGAACAGCCTCAGAAAATCAGAGGTTGAGCAACAGTTTTTGAGTCATTAAATTGGAACAGCTTGTTTTGCCGAGTGCCGGGCTGGAAAGTACGGTACGAAATGGTACGATATTTGTTAGTTTACAGTACGAAATTTTTCATGTACGGTTACCTTTTGGTTAGTGTACGGTAGAGTATTTCTGCTAGTGCACGATACGAATTTTTTTTAGGCACGCTACAGTACGGCATTTCTGCCCTAGTACGGTACGACATTTTTCAGATACGGCACGGTGTGTCTACTAGTATACGGTACAACATTTTTCAGATACGGTACGGCATTTCTGTTCTAGTATGGTATGTCATTTTTTAGATATGGTACGGCATTTCTGCTGGTGTACGGTACAACATTTTTCAGATATGATAGGGCATTTCTGATCCAGTAGGGTACGTCATTTTTCAGATATGGTACGGTATTTCTGCTAGTGTACGGTACGTCATTTTTCAGATACGGTACGGTATTTCTGCTAGTGTACGGTACGACATTTTACAGATACGGTGCGGTATTTCTGCTCTAGTATGGCAAGACATTTTCCAGATACGGTACGGTATTTCTGCCAGTGTACGGTACGATACTTTTCAGGTACGGTACTGTACGGTACGTTACATTTCAGGTACGGTACAGTACGGTAGGTTATTTCGGTTAGTTTACATTACGGCATTTCCCAGGTACGTTAAAGAATAGACTGTACCAAATTTTTAACCATCGTTTCGAGTTGCTATCTGTCAATTTTTTTTCAATAATTGTTCTTTATCTTTTTGATTATTGTTTTTCTGTTTTAACGATTTGCTGTGGTAAGATAACTGTGATTTTTACGATACTGTCTAAAACTTGCGTTCCTTTGTCGACAGTTATCCTTGTAACTTTGTATTTTATATAAGTGTGGATAGTTACCATAACCATGATTTTGGAATAGGCGCATATCAGCAAGAATGAGTGTTCATATTTCCTCCCATAAATTGGTATAATATATATATATATATATATATATATATATATATATTATAAATATATTTATATCTATATAATTTATATATATATATAGGCTATATATATTTATTAATATCTATATATATTTATATATCTATCCATCTATCTATATATATATACATATACTGTATATATATATATATATATATATATATATATATATTATATATATATATATATATATATATATATATATATATATATATATATATATATATATATATAATATTATATATAGGTAGCACCCTGACCTTCCAATCTGAAAGACCTGGGTTCAATCCCGATGTAAGTCAGAAATCTAAATATGTATATATGTACTATATATATATATATTTTTTTTAGAGAGAGAGAGAAAGAGAGAATTATCATCTAATATCCAATTCTCTCTATATCTCGGGAATACCTTACACCCAGGGGGAATTATAATCAATAAGCGCTTCGGCACCAGTGGGATTCGAACCTCTGCCTGGCTTAGAGACAACGACACACAGTGACTTTAACCACTGGCTCAGTGGATTAAAGTCACTGTACATCGTCGTTTCTCAACTAGGCAGCGTTCGAATTCCACTGGTGAGTTGTGAATATAAGATGACAATGAATTACACCATGAATTCATCCAGTCAGAATAATTTATTACATTCATAATTTCAAGTCGAATTCAGTAATTCCTGTTTGCTTGTTTTTTTTTTTTTAATTACGAAGTTTCCCAGTTTTAAAAATGAAAAAGCTTCCTTGATGTTATTCATATTAATAGTATATATACCTTTCCTGCAATATACTGCTTTGCATAACACACACGTTCATTAAGAGTGGAGTCGCTTTTTGAGAGAGGAATTTGATGATGCCGAAGACTCCTGTCTCTCTCTCTCTCTCTCTCTCTCTCTCTCTCTCTCTCTCTCTGATATCTGCACTAACCTTTGAACAACTGATTTCCGTAATCATTTACTCTGCCTGACAGAGATTCATAATTCACAATTAATCTTTTTCAGCATTGCATACCGACAGCGTTATGTATTGATTGTTGACATAATAATAATTAAATCCATTAAAAATTCCAGTCAAAATGGATCAAAGACTAAAGCAGAACTCTAGAGAGCCTCTTATCTCTCATGATTACGGAAAAACAATCACGCCTCTCATTAATATAACGAGAACGGAACAGCCTCTCGGAATCTCTCTGTAAAGATGGTAATGTATTTCGGCGGAAGAATTATTGTTCGTTCAAGTATGGATTGCATTACCCATATAATAATAATAATAATAATAATAATAATAATAATAATAATAATAATATGGGGAGAAAACCCTCTTTTAGACGGGTAATGTTAAATGAAATTGCTGCATCAGCTGCATTTAATTTGTATAGAGTCTTCTCTCATTCTGTATTTAAATATAGGGGACATAATCCGTAGAGTTTTCTACAATGTATGTGTTTCTCAATTAAAGTATACAATTATTTCGCCAACGTTTCTCCCAGTTCCAGCTGGGTATGATCACGGCTGAGGTTTGGTACGGTACGGTACGGTAAGGGGGGGGGGTGGCGATAGGTTAGAGTGAGGGTTCAATTACAAATCGATTTAAACCCCTGAGGGTCCCCCGGAAGGGAGGTAAGGTTTTGGAAGGGGGTGAAAGGAAGGTATAAGGATAAGGAAAGAAGAATGGGACAGACCCGTTTGTCATTTAGTTTACAATTTAGTGTCTGTCGGTTATTTTTGTATGTGTTTTTAGGCTATCAAGGTGCAGCGAAGGTGTGGCAAAGGGCGAAAGGCGAAGGCCAAAGCTGTTTGATTAGGCTAAATACTGGAATCGTCCTCCCTCCCTCCCTCCCTCCCTGTAGGGGGAGAGGGGAGGAGGACTCAGAACCACTGTGCAGTTCATTTAGTTAGTAGCGTTAGTATATGCACTCCACACAAGTGCGTGCATGCATTTCCAGCTAACATTATTGTTAGCAGCGGGACTTAGGCTATAGCATTGGCGGGGGAGGGTTGAAGATGCCAGGGTGGAATTACTCTAGGATTTCCAGGTCGCCTCCTTTCCCTTATATTTTTTTCCTTTTTGTTTTCATTTGCGGGGGCAGGTTAGCTAAGCAAGTGTGCAGGACCCCTTGCCTTTCTAATTACCGCCTTTCCCTTATATTTTTTTTCTTTTTATTTTATTTTTTTTTTCGTGGGGGCGGGTTAGCTAAGCAAGAGTACTAGACTTCTTGCCATTCTAATTACCGCCTTTCCCTTATATTTTCCCCTTTGGTTAGTGTTAGTGTGTTAGTGTCTTCTACAGTTAGTGCGGGCTACCATTCATACACACGTCTGTTTAAAACGCTTCCTTCACCTACTGTCATTCAGAACACATACACACGTGACGCGTGAATATCAAAATCGTGTAAGGGGCTGGGAAGGCTACTGCCTCCCACCCTCTCTCGCTCTCAAAGAGCGGCAGTATAGTCTGTCATCTATTGAAATTAATGAAGTTAATTTAATTTGGCAGTCCTGTTCGAGTGGGCACGCATGTGCACTCAAGCCCGTGCTTTAAACACTCGTGCTCACGCACACACCCATGTCCACTGTTTAGATTAAAGTTACTGAGTGTTGGTCGAAGCATACTTTAGTTCCTTAGTTGTCCCTGTCACTATCACTGTCAGTATCTACAAAGATGGGGTCCGGCAGATCTCCCTGTATGAATCTGGAAAGTCGTCGCCACCAGAGGTGCGTTCTATAGTCTTCAACGTCTAAAGAAATTAAGCTGTCTGTCGTTAGTTCTTCAGCAGGGGGTATGCATCTTGCTGAATTTTGATTGGCTGGGGCGGGGAGCTGGTCTCCTATTGGCTGGTGAAAGTTTTCTCCAAGCCAATTTTTCAGGCATGACGGCCACGCTGCTGCAGTCTAGCTGACCGGCGGGGTAGGGTTGCGTGACGTCACGGCATGGTGTTCTCGTGCGTCTGTTCCCATTGGTGGCGGGATTGTTCGTCTGATCTGGTGTTTCTAGGCCGGTCGCGGGTCTTGGTATTGTTGCCCTTCTTATATTTGTAGGAAGGAAGAGCACTTACTGGATGAGGGGCGCCTCTAGTACTGCTGAATTCGATGGTGTAATTCAGGGAACTGCACTGCTGGAATGTGCGGCGGATAACTTCTGTCTCATTTTCTATGCATCGTTCCTCCACGGCTCCCATATAGAAGTTCGCGAAGAGGACACCCAAAGGCGAGCCCATCGCCACCCCATCTTTCTGCCTATACATCTGGCCCTTATGGGTGGAAAAAGGGGCCATCTTAGCGCATATGTCGAGGAGGGCTCGCAGAGATCCTTTCGGGACATTCAGTTGAGGCGTAAAAGGGTCCCTATAGACATAGGTCAATGATGAGGTCGATGTTCTCATCGACAGGCATATTGGTGAATAAGGACTCAGCATCCAAGGAAGAGATGGTTCCTGTCCCGGGGGTATCTTGGATTTCTTCCAAAAATTCCTCAGAGGAGCGCAGGCTATGTCTACTTGGTACGTAGGGCGTCAAGATTTGATTTAGGCGTTTGGCCAGCCCATATGTAGGTGCTGGCGTCTGACTGATGATAGGGCGAAGGGGATTCCCGGAATTGTGAGTCTTAATATTGCCGTACAGGTATCGCAAGTTGTGGTCTCCGATGATGGCGGGAGGTGTTTTGCATTGGTCGCTGCGTTGACAATGATTATAATATATATCGTTAGCTTCTTTCTTAATGTCGTCTGTAGGGTTCTTAGAGAGGCGCCCAAACTTCGTTTGGCCAGACAAGATTTCAACCAACTTCGCGGAAGCCGACGACGAAAATGAGATAGGAGCTATCTGCACCACATTCCAGCAGTGCAGTTCTCTGAATTACGCCATCGAATTCAGCGGTAACCGCCAGCTTCCCTTTCTCGACGCCCTTACATGCAAGACTGAAGACGGCCTAGGAACCTCTGTTAATATACAATATTATTATAGGTGGCGAGGACTTGAGATCTTGCAGTTTTGTATCACAGTTACTGGAGACCATCTTCATCATATTCATCATGTCAAAGAATATATTCAAATATAATAATTGCAAATCTGGAAGGGGAGAGAGAGAGAGTCAGTCTTCACCATCGTTAAATTCCTCTCTCAAAATGCGACTCCACTCTTAATGAACGGGTGCATTATGCAAAGCAGAGTATATATTGCAGGAAAGGTCTACAATGGATGTGAATAATGCCACGGAAGGTTTTCATTTAACTGGGAACTTCGTAATGAATAAAACAAAGGAATTGCTGAATACGGCTTAAGGTTATGAGTTGGAAGTCAGGAGGTAGAACTTACCTTGAGTCAGTAGGATGTCAGAAGGTACAACTGTCCTGAGTCAGTAGGATGTCAGAAAGTACAATTTCCATGTGCCAGTAGGAAGTCAGAAGGCAGAACTTCCTTGCGGAAGTAGGATGTCAGAAGGTACAACTTTCCTAAGTCAGTAGGAAGTCAGAAGGCAGAACTTCCTTGAGGAAGTAGGGTGTCAGAAGGTACAACTTTCCTAAGTCAGTAGGAAGTCAGAAGGCAGAACTTCCTTGAGGAAGTAGGATGTCAGAAGGTACAACTTTCCTAAGTCAGTAGGAAGTCAGAAGGCAGAACTTCCTTGAGGAAGTAGGATGTCAGAAGGTACAACTTTCCTGAGTCCGTAGGATGTCTCTGAAGGTACAACTTTCCTGAGTCAGTATGATGTCAGAAGGTACAACTTCCCTGTGTCAGTAGGTACAACTTTCATGAGCCAGTAGGGAGTCAGAAGGTGCAACTTTCCTGAGTCAGTAGGATGTCAGAAGGTACAACTTTCCTGAGCTAGTAGGATGTCAGAAGGTACAACTTTCCCGAGTCAGTAGGATGTCTCAGAAGGTACAACTTTCCTGAGTCAGTAGGTTGTCAGAAGGTACAATTTTCCTGAGTCAGTAGGATGTCAGAAGGTACAATTTTCCTGAGACAGTAGGAAGTCAGAAGGTAGAACTTCCCTGAGTCAGTAGGATGTCAGAAGGTACAGCTTCCTGAGTCAGAAAGTACAATGTAAGCTAGCTGAAAAGAATAGAGAAGCTATATTTTGAAAATTTTAATGAATTAACTTTACGAATGGACTTTTTGTTATAACATATACTGGAATTAGAAAAACCAGTACTCTATTTATTATTTTTTGACAAACCAACAGGAAAACTGACCAAGGTTTCTGACAAATTTGAGTTTTTCTATTTACAATGAAGCTGAATCCATTATCTTGGCCGTTAGTATGTGAGAAATTGATTGCCTACAAGTTGATCACTGCTCACCCACCTCAGAGAAATTCCAAAGTTTTCAAACTCTCCCCCGTTTCAGCCATAGAATTTGAATTTTCCTGTCCAACCGACAGGAAAGATCCCCGTTTTCAGCGTAAATAATTGCAAAAGGACTGAAATAGCATCTTCCCAATTCTGTTTCATCTCCTTCCCTCCACTGGGCCTGGCGCAATTTCACTCTTCATCTGCAAGTTTTGTGTTTTTATCTAACCTTATTTCAGCACTTCCCCCTTACCTGTGTATCTTCCATTAAAGCGAAAGGATATTCCCAATTAGGTGCCACTTGTTAAGGAAAAGTAAATTTTGCTCCGAAGGGTTTTGGCCTCCTCTGTTTGTTCTGGATAACTGCAGGCAGTTCTGTTTCTTCTGCTGTCAGGGATTTTATTCCCTAGAGTTGATTAGAGGTCAGCTGATATCAGTCTTAGATTACGTTTGACTAGTCAGTATTCAATGAAGAGTATACATACATGCATACATACATACACGACAGGGACAAAACCGGGTGTGGTTTAGGTTAAAATGTGTCGACACTTAGTTCAGTATTGATTGACCGATAAGTATCTCCACCACCCTCTCCTTGTTACCAGTTTGTTTTTCGTTCATTACTGATATTGACAAAGGACCCGATGTTCCAGTGGCATAAAATTCAAAATGTCTTATGTGCCGGATGAAGATCAGTGGATACAGTCATTGTATTTCTGACATTCCACTGGTTCTTATCCCTAGCGAGGTTTCAGATATAGTTGGAGCTAAAGTCCGTAAGTGTATAGACGCCCCCAGTGATGGCAATACATCTGTATGTTCCCTTTAACGCTTAAGATTATTGTTTGGGCGTAGACTCGAGCCAAAATTAAAATAACAGTACAAAAGTGGGTGAATATAACGAAAGGTGTATGAAGAAGCCATATAACTGAACATACGTGGTTCGATAATTCACATAGACGGTATGTATAATATACCAAAAAGCATCATGTTGTCAGGCCATGAAGCGCTATGTTGCCACACTATGAAGGCCAATGCTGTCACATCAAAAAGTATCATATTGTCAGACCATAATGTGTCATGTTGTCACTGTCAAGGCCCATGTTGTCAGACCGAAAGATATCACGTTGTCAGACCATGGGGTTTCATAATATTACACTGTGAAGGCCTATGTTGTCACACCAGAAAGTATCATATTGTCAATCCATGAAGTGTTATGTTGTCAAACTACCAAGGCTCATGTTTCCACTCAAAAGTATCATGTTGTCAGGCCACGAAGTGTTGTGTTGTCAAACTATCAAGGCTCATGTTGCCATGAAATGTCATGTTGTCACATATAAGTGCCCATGTTGTCACACCCAAAATTGTCATGCTGTCAGGTCATTAAGTGTCATGTTGTCACATATAAATGCCCACGTTGTCACACCAAAAAGTATCATGTCAGACCACGAAGAGTCATGCTGTCACACGCGAGGGTCCATGTTGTCAAGCTGAAAAGTATAGGCTAGTGTCAGGCTATGAAATGTCATGTTGCCACGCCAAATAATACCATGTTGTCAGATCATGAAGTGTCAAAGGAACAGGCGGAATTCGTTGCGGAAAGATCAAATGAAAAAGAAACTCAGTTCTCTAGATACTTCGAAGTCCAATTCCAATTCTCAACCTTTACTTAACTGTGTTTTTTTTTTTTTTGGGGGTTATTTTAATGGGGAAAATTAGCAGCTTCTGTATCGTCCATTTCGCCTGAAGGAAAATGATTCGGCTGAGAGGAATAATATTTCTTCCGTTCACCTTTTTGAAGACATATTCAAGAGCGGAAGGAACCCTTTCCATTCCTTTTACTGTACCTCCGTTCTTATTCTCGTTGTTCCATCTTACCATCTACCCTCTCCTTTCAGACCTGTCGACCATCAGTTTCCGCTTCAGCACTGAATGACCTCGTAGGTCCCAGCGCTTGGCCTTTGACCTAAAATCTATATTCTATTCTATTCTGTTCTGTTCAATTGTAAGAGCAATGTGTCAGGAAGGGAGAATGCAAATATTCTCTCATTTTTCTTTGGAGAAATTATGCAGTGAATCGATGCTGTACATATTACCGGTATTTTTTTTCTCCCATCGCGCGAATATATTCCCAAGATAAAAAAACAATGAAAATAATTAGCAGTTGGTGGTGTTCGGTGTGACAGCATGGAATTCTACCTGGGTGCATTGGTCTTTCTCTCCGCCCTCAGATATTAAAAACTACTAAGGCTAGAGGGCTGCAAATTGGTGTGTTGATCATCCACCCTCCAGTCATCAAACATACCAAATTGCAGCCCTCTAGCCTCCTCGGTAGTTTTTATTTTATTTAAGATTTAGCCATGGATCGTGCGTCTGGGAGAGCTGTCCGCGGAGGCGTCGCCGACTCGCCTTCACTCGACCGCATCTGGGGAGCAACTGAGTGTAGCTAAGAGTTTCATACAGCGTATAATTTCACTCGACCGCATCTGGGGAGCAACTGAGTGTAGCTAAGAGTTTCATACAGCATTATACGCTCTATAGAAAACTCGATTGCGCCGAAGATGGAAAAATATGTCAAAAACAAAGCAATGCTTCACTCATGTAATGGCGCAAGTCATAAGTGCCAGTAATTCTGAGGGCAAATTCCCTAATTCTGGGAAGGTGGATACTAATATTTAGCCGGCTTTGACAGGTGCACTTGATCATCAAGACTCTCAGTCCTCACAGACATGTTTCAGATTGGTCATTTATGTCCACAATGCTAAAATATATATACGATGAATCATTCATCTCCAAATGGTAAATGCTTTGCTGGATAGTCAGTCGACAGCCTAAAGACAGTCATCCCCGTTTGGGGAGGTAGTTCCAACAGTGTTCATCATGCGGTGCACTGTAGACATTACTTAAGGCAGCCCCTTTCTTTCCTTTAACTGTACCTCCGTTCAAATTCTCTTTCTTCCATCTTAAACTTTCCTTTACCCTTTACCCTCTAATAACAATAGTCTCATAGTGCAACTGCTTTGATGTTTTCCTCCTGTTACACCTTTCAGACCTTTTACTCTCAATTTCGCTTCGGCGCTGAATGACCTCACAGGTCCCAGCCCTTGGCCTTTGGCCTAAATCCTATATTCTATTCAGTTCTTCTCCACAGACAGTCCTATTCTGCAAACACTGGTGTATGTCTGATACATTTGTGCTGGAATGTCATCTATAGGACAAATTTTTCGGGTAGAGTGGCCAGTGTAAAAGGGCTATTCAACTGGCAGACCGTGAGCTAAATCCGGTTCCATTCAACCATTGCAATGTATTTCAGTAACAGCCATGATTTACTTAGTATATTACATTAAAAAGTATAACCCATGCTAATTACTCAGTTCAATTTTAGACTGTAGGCTTTATGTAATACTTGTAAATGTGGGTGAAATTTAGCAGTTAACTTTCATTTTTACGTGGTGTGTAGAATAAATGTGCAGTGTCTTCATGAAGTGTGGTTTCTTCCTTCACACACACACACACACACACACACACACACACACACACACACACACATACACATACATATATATATATATATATATATATATATATATATATATATATATATATATATATATATATTATATATATATATATATATATATATATATATATATATATATATATATATATATATATATATATATATATATATATATAAAAGCTTGGATTTTCAGGCAAAATATATTTCGGGCAGAGAGAGTTCAGGCCCCAGATGAGAAGGGTCCGGTACGCCTGTGGTCCCATTTGAAATGAACAGTAAGACAGAAACAAAAGACAGTAAATATCTCGGTAGAGGCGAATTTGCTGTGGATTTGGTTGTGTTCAGGAGACTTTAAGATCACAGCATAAAATCTCCAATATCAAATCATGGTTTAAAGTAAAATAGAACCTTCTTTTCTTCGTCTGTTTTCGATCTAGAACATCGAGGAACAACAAATTAGACAAAAATCTTAAATACCCTGATTGCCCCTTCATCATGACTAGCTTTAATTCGTTTTTATTCATTTTAATTCGAGATAAAACCTCGGAGAGCAAGATTGCGTGAAGCTGGCTCTCTAGACTAGTGTCCCACCAAATAACTGAACAGAAAACTAAGGTAAAAGAAAACTGATATTCATGGGATACCTCTTTAACAAAATATTTTCCCTCCGACCTCTTCGATTTAGTATCACATAACATATTCTAAGCAAAGATTCACGTGTGTGTGTATTAATCTGCAGAATTTAATCCCAAATGCTGATCTATTAAGTATAGTTAACGTCTTGAAAAACCGATTGATAGCATGTAGCCTACACATTCCTGTTGTTTTAAATAAGTTTAGCAAACGCCAAACCCAAGATATTGTATTTCGTAGGAGACTGAACAGGCGTATCCGATTTCTTGGACATTAATTAAGTAACTTGTGGACGTAACATATACATGCTGGCTAAACGCTTTTTCTGGCTTCAGCCACTCTCGAAGTAGGTAAACATCTACAAACTACAATCCCTACCGAAGTTATGGACAAGTAGTGTCATTTTTAGTCGTCCATAAGCTTTACAGTTTCTACCTAAAGCTTGTGGACTAGAATTGTTCTTCAGAGTTAACGCTGAATAGGCCTACTGAACCGAGGAATTAGGCTATTAAACGAAAACAGTCTTAGCTCACAAAGGTGCTAATTTTTCCTGCTTAGTTGTTTACCAACTTTTATTTTTTTTTTTTATTCTCGGACCGTGCTGTCGAATAAGACGCCCTGCAAACCTGCACTTCTTAAAACAGCCCATGTTAGTATATTCTGTAAGCATCACTAGCAGTCACTGAATACGAATGCTTTTAATATCTTATCGGAACATTTTGGGGGATGATTTTCCAAAGGTTCTGAAGTATCACTCCCAAATCTGTGGCTAAATTCAACACAATCTTGACTTTACCTCAGGTGTTGAGACTCAAAACGTCCCGCAAGCTCTGAACTTCTTCCTTTTTTTCCTAGGAACAGACACTCGGCCTTATTCTCGTTAATTTCAGCTGCTTCGTTCCCATCCACTAAGTCATTACGAAGTCACATTTTATTTGCAAACACTGAATCAACATCCACTGGTAGTTTTGTTTCTGATCCTTTCAGTCCCCTGTAAGGTTTCACATAACTTCTCATTTGCCGCCTGATTCTCGTCTGACCTCTGAAATCTCATGCGATTCATGTACTTTCCAGTCGCAGCTGTGTTCCCTTGTTCTGTGATTCGCTGCACATTTGCTGCAGTGTAGATCATCCTCTCTCTCTCTCTCTCTCTCTCTCTCTCTCTCTCTCTCTCTCTCTCTCTCTCTCTCTCTCTCTCTCTCTCTCTCCTGCAGTGCATGTCTGTTCTCTGTGGGCATATCTTTCGGAATACATCCAAACACTAACATGATGTCTGTGTCTTACATTATATGTCCCCATTCCAGTTTTATCTTACCAAGGTTACTATTAATTCAAGTTGTCACTAGATATATGAATGGGCAGAGGTAAATAGGATGGTGATAAAGAAAGAATGCTATATGCATATAGGGGACCTAATAACGAGACAATCACAGATAAGGAAGCAGTTAAAGACCTTGGTGTGGTGTTGAATAGGAATATGTTATGCAATGATCAAATAGCAATACTGTTGGCAAAATGCAAAGCAAAAATGGGAATGTTGTTCCGGCACTTCAAAACAAGAAAAACCGAACACATGATTATGCTTTGTAAAACGTACGTACGTAGTCCACTTGAATATTGCAACATGATATGGTACCCACACTACCAAAAGGATATTGCACAAATAGAGAGTGTACAAAGGTCCTTTACAGCTAGAATAGAAGAAATTAAGGACCTTGACTACTGGGAAAGACTACAATTCTTAAAATTATATAGTCTGGAAAGGAGAAGAGAACGCTACATGATAATACAGGCATGGAAACAGAAGGAATTACCGAAAACACCATGGAGCTAAAAATATCAGAAAGAGCAAGCAGAGGTAGATTAATAGTGCCCAAAACTATACCAGGAAAACTAAGGAAAGCACACAGGACATTAGTCCACTACGCACCAGCATCAATAATGCAGCGTCTATTCAATGCGATACCAGCTCATTTGAGGAACATATCAGGAGTGAGAGTGGATGTGTTTAAGAATAAACTCGACAAATAACTAAGCTGCATCCCAGATCATCCAAGACTGGAAGATGCAAAATATACCGGAAGATGCATTAGCAAATTCTCTGGTAGACATCAGAGGTGCCTCACACTGAGTGACTGGGGCAACCCGAACGAACTGTAAGGTCTGTAAGGTAAGCTCTCTCTCTCTCTCTCTCTCTCTCTCTCTCTCTCTCTATGAAGAGAGAGAGGAAGAGGAGCAGCAGATGCGTATTGCTCTTTAGAAATTAGAAATTAAATTAGTGTGTAAAACTGGTCGTCTTGTATATGTGTTTGGTGTATTGCAGAGCTCATAGTGGCTGGGATTCTTTTTAGTGGAATAACTCTAATGACGTATTAGTCCTTGAAATCAACGGCACCGTGATAAGAACAAAAAAGCAAATACGGTATTATCTGCATGCAGATGAAGCTTCAGTATTTAGAGTACATCATGGCTTCACAGGGAGACGTCTCGTTTTCCAGTCAGATTTAGTTATTCATAATGGTCTGAGACCTATGACTTCTTTTTAGATTTTAGTTATTCATGCAGGTCTGAGGCCTATGACTTCTTTTCAGGTTTGACAGATCAAAAACATGAGCATATGATATGACAGTAAAAGCGATTCTTATTTCTAAACAGTGAAGCGTTGTAAAGTCTGTGTCGGGTCTTGGTTAGCCTATCTGAGAGCAACAGATCATCACGATCATTTGAGTCAGTAACAAGTTTCTTATTTATCGTAAAAATCAACATATCCTGAGTGATAAAATTGATTCTGTAGGTTATAGCTAATAATTGTTGCCCAGACTGGTTGAATTAATTGGTCAGTGAATAAACTGAAAGCTGGTTCTTTGCATTGGCACACAGAACGAACATACTTAGATCAAAGAAAATGTTACGTGGTAAGTCTCTCTCTCTCTCTCTCCATCAATTAGATCTTGAAATCTGGTAGGATTTCGAGGTGTTCTGAATTTAGAATTTTTAATTTTCCTACAGAAAACCAGCTATGAATTGAATCGTGACGAATACTGGAGCGGGAAAAACCTAATCATTTTAACAAAGCCGCCTGCTTTTGCGCGCGCTCCTGCACAAACACACACACACACTTATTTTTTGTTATAGTTTTTCTTAGGACTTATGATTTTGATCTTCATTTCCGTCACGAATGCTTCGTTAATCCCACATTCTACGTAAGCTCAGGGTTAGATTTACACTAACTTAACCTTCTTTAACTTAATAGAAAATAGAATGCCATTGTACATACATCTGGATTTTGCATGAACTGATGTATCCTAGCCGAAAACCACTGGAAAACTTTATGAAATTACATAATCACATAATAAAAAAATTTAATCCTTTATAAATACAGAATGTACTTATCAATATCATCCTGGTCATGTTCCGATTCCCTTGATATTAACAGTTTTAAATCGACTTCCTGCTATATTACAGTCCCCTTCCCGCCCCATTTCTCTGCTTTGACATATGCTGCATAACTTTTTAATATTTGTTTATTATGAAATGTATAGATTATTCGTTACTTTGAGAATAAATTCGCCACATGTGAAAACTGTAAGCTGCAAGCATATATACGTTTTTAAATTTTCTATGCTCATGACATTCCAAATCTTTCTCGTCGTATAATCAAACCAGTTTTAAAAGACTTTTAAAGCATTTATATTTTGTCACTTCGACAAAGAATCAAGGAGATTTTTCATAGACGTTATTTATTCAGATATTTAATGAAAAGACAATTAATCATGATGAGGGTAAAAATCTTGAACTCCTTGCAGACGGTTAATTTAAATGAAAGGGCCGATTGGTAAACAAAGACGCCATGAAACTTCCCCGGAGAAACTCTCGAATATTTTCGAAAATTTTCGCGGTAGAGAGTTTGATTTGTTCAATAAAGTGTATATGTAGTATGGCGAGTGTTGAACAGTGTCAGAAAAGTACATTATAATACCTGGTTCAGTGCGTTTATCGTGGAAGATAAGCTTCAACGGTAAGGCCCTTTGTGGCCTACAGAGGGCGATCGTGGAATTATGGCGAGGTTGGTTTAAAGCGAGTGTTTCTCGATAGATAATCACAACCATTACTATTTATGCAGGTATTTTGGAATTAGACCATTATTTGAGGTCGGAGAATTGTAAAACACGATCAGGCCTACTACCGCTACCCCTTTTGTTCGGTAAATATAAACCTACCAGTTGCCGTGCAATATGGCCGCCGTGGTTAGTAACTGGATGAACGAAGAAACATGACCAACAGACGGTAAATATCTCACCAACAGGCCTTATATAAACAAACTAAAACTTAAAGAAAATACGTTCAATACGCCGGTTGGCTACTGGCGGGAACCAGGCCGCGGCAGTAGGCTAGCATGCAGTTTTACCAATTTTTGGGATAAACACTAAAGAAAATGCTGTATGTCCTGAGATAATTTGAGAAATTTGTAAAATGTGACAATTGTTGCGCGCCCTGGTTCCCGCCAGTCGCCGACCAGGATAGGTTACCGCCTTATTGTGGGTGTCCAGGGCGGGTGAAGCCCCTCCGGCCAGGTCAGGGCATGTCGCCCTAAGTTAGGTTAGGTAGGTAAGATCTAGTTAGGTCAGGACCTGGCATTATAGGAAAGTCTATATATCCATGAGGAACTTGTCCTGGTCGACGACTGGCGGGAATCAGGCCGCACAACTATTGTAAAGTTTTACTGAAAAGTTTACCAATTTGATGACCAACTTTCCGTCTTTTGCCCACAGGCTATTTTTGCTTTCATTTTCTTGGAACCGGTACTGAACGCAGCATCCCGTGGAGCTTCTACCGTTTTTGGCATCAGGCCCTTGGTGATTTAAGACAACATTATATACACCCTTTTTGATAGATCTAAGCCGGCTGTCCGCGGTGAGCTAGGCTATGGCAGTTGATGTTTTTCTATAGAACTTTACCTGCTGAACAAGAATTTAAAGTAATAGTTTGGTAGTCAAATGTAATTAAGCTGTAAATTACCTTAGAACTGTAGCCGACGGTAAAGGGGACCCTTTGAGAATGGGGGTTTTGGGTGTGGTAACACCCTTTCGAGAATAGCTAACAGCAATGGGGACCCATTGGAAATTCGGGGATTTTGGTGCAGTAAATAACTTGGGAAAAGGTTTGGGTACCTTATTGTTGCATTTCCTGTTATATATGTCATTTGGAACACGAAAAACAAGCGTAAAAAGAAGGGTGAATAAATGGATAGTGGGAGGCGTTCCAAAGGCACTTTTTGTTCATTACTAGTACTGCTGATTCTAAGCCTTAACACACATGTGCTAGCTTTCAGCCATCTAACTTGATGTTAGTTAATGGGGCGGTGCCTTGATGCAGCATCAAGTTATGGGACCTACTGTATGTGGTTTTAGAAATACTGAACCCCACCAAGATTCTACCAGTCAGGTGGACCACAGTGTGAAAGTGGGTTTTTTGTGTTAGTGAATTACAAAGACATTTAACTTAACCTAACCAAGGGTGCAGGTGCCTCCTCTCAACCCCACCACCTAACCTAACCAAGAGCATTATTGTAAATGAATTCTTCATGACCACCAACTAAGATGTTGGAAGGCTGGGTGGGTTTCCACTTTAACAGTAGGTAAGTATCCAAATAATTTTATCATCAAAATTATCATTATTTGGAATGAATCATACCTACTGTTGAAGTCGGCTGACTACCACATTGAATGAGGCGGGTTAGTGCAGCCAGAGAAACAATGCACAGCTAAGTGAACTGAAAGCTTTTTTAATGGGGAGGAAAAAAGCTTCTCAACATTCCTGCCTGTTGTGTGATCCTTACTGGCAAGTTCTGTCGCCAGATGTTGGAACCACAACAGGAAAAAGGACTATCTCTTTGAGTACTGGTGACCCGACAGTTCAAAATTAAGACAACTACCATATTCACGTATGAAGGTGTGCCCCTATACACCAATTTGTACCTTCATGCTCCTAAAATTCAATAGTGGGATTTCTTAACAACTAATGACAAGATAGTAAGCAAGGTTACGATTATATTGGGTTCAGGAGAAAGCGTCCCCACTGCTACGATAGGACTAAGGTCTTTACACTAGTAACGTGATTAGCAGTGAACTTAGGCGGCGTATTCATTACTTAAAAATGGTTATTTTCTATTTGATAGAGGTAACTTTTAAGCCTCCAAACGCTAACTGTGCTCATGTTTATAATTCATGTAGTAACAATACCACATTGTAGAAAACAATCTGCACAGCAAGAGGACAGAAGTCTGATAGACAAAGGTAATGGAAATATCCAGAAAGAGCTTACTGAAAAGTATCTGTCTTGGCTTTTCAGTGAGTATTGTTATCGGCCAAAATTTTGGTATTGGAGCATCTCTAGTTACACCTCATGCAAAAATTAAACATTCACAAATAATGAGGCAAAAACAGTTATCTCCCCTGAACTGCAAGACAACCTTCTTTAGAGAAAAGGTTTTAAAGGAAATAAAGACATGTTTATGATATGGAAGCTGTGAGTAATATTTCCAAAAGTAAAAGCTCAGGAATAAACTGTGCATTGACTTTTCTACCTAGACAAAAAATAGCCTTTACTTCATTGCTACCCAAGCAGTTAAATTAGGCACTGTTACAAATCTGGGAAGGGCTTTCACTTCTAAATCTTTCCTCTAAGTCTAAGCAATGAAAGAAAAGAGACAGGTTGCCACTAGAACAAAGTCCATTTACAAGCACGGGTTTGAAGCTCACTAATACACTTTGCCGCAACAAGAGCTAAAAGAAAAGTGTCTTCAGAGTTCTTAAGTGGTCCCTTAACATCTGAAGGATTACGTCTGAATTTCATCATAAATCGTGATAGGAAGATGAAATTTCCAGCACAAAAGATTGAAAACCTCATCAGACTTAAAATCTTGAGCAATAGCCCAGTCAGCATGATGCAGAGCTGAAAGCACTGTAAAGTGGTATCTTTGATCACTGTGACAGAAAACTGCTATGTGTACTTGAGATGCTGGGAGAACTGACAGTATATCTAGTGGAACGGGTGCTGGACATCACTCAGGACAAGCACCAAGATCAATAAACTAACCACTGTTATTGATACACAAGTCTAACAGTGGAGGGCCGTCTAGATTTCAAGATTGTTTCCTTGGCCATCCTAGAAATGCCCACAGCTCATAACAGACAGTTAACAGTCTCCATGCAGTGAGATGAAGCATGTAAAGGTTTGATGGAATCTTCTCGAAAAAGACTGAAAAGATCTTTCCTGAATGGAAGAAGAGGAACATCTGCTGCCAGGACAGAAAGAAAGAAAGGGGAACCATTCCCATTGGGGATGCAAAGGAGCTATCAAAATCATCCTTGTCCCCGTAGGGGGGTAGTGCTGTCAGTGCACCTCATGCGGTGCAGTGTAGGCATTACTTGAGGCTCTTTGCAGCGTGTCTTCTGCCCCTAGCTGTAACCCTTTTATGTTCCTTTTATTATACCTCCTTTCATATTCTCTCTCTTCCATCTTACTTTCCACCCTCTTCTAACAGTCAATTCATAGTGCAACTGCAAGGTTTTTTCCTCCTGCTACATCTTTCAAACATTTAACTGTCAATATCTGTTTCAGCACTGAATGACCCCATAAGTCCCAGTGCTTATGATCTACAAAGCTCACAATTTGAGTATTTCCTCAAAACAGCAAACAGGAAAAGCATAAAGGTCTAGATTTGACCATTACTGAAGGAAGGCATCAACTGTCCATGCCTGAGGATCCTGGCATGGAGGGCAGTAAACTGGTAGTGTAGTGTTTTGGCAGTCATGAACAGATGGGTGTTTGGGTCTCCCTAAAGGTTCCACAACTTCTGGCAAACCTGAGGAAAAGTAGGAGACTATCTGACTGGAGACCTTGCCCTTTTCTGCTGAGTTGGTCTTCAATCAGGACAAAACAAAGTTTTTCACTCCAAAGGAAAAGGTAGTTTCTTTGCTAGCCTGAACAGACCTCTTGATTTGTGTCTTCTCATTGTCCAAGTAACAAAACAAGGTAATGGAATGACATTGGAAAAAACCTCCAACAAGAGAAAGCTGATATTTGGACATTCTGTCCAGAGAGAAAAGGTAGTTTCTTTGCTAGCCTGAACAGACCTCTTGATTTGTGTCTTCTTGTCGTCTAAGTAAGAATTGAGCTTTTCTTTCTGTGAAGAGTGAGAGAGGAAGTTGATAGGATATCAGGAAGTTGATAGGAGTAAAATATAACAAAAGGTAACAAGTTTCCTTCCCATCACTATCAAAGGTTCTCTTGACGCATTGCCAGACACTTCTGAAAATCTGCACACTGCCCTCTGAGGATCCATACAGCCTACTTGAACTGATTTATACACAACTGTTCAAAACAGTTGTCTTTGCGAGCATAAATTTTTCCACTTAGAATGAGAGCCAGAACACTACTGAAGCAGAACTCGAGAGTAGTTGGGGAAATTCTACATGGAATTTTATGCAAAAAAAGCTGTAGGGACAAAAGGTAAAAGGTTTCTTGCATGATGTCATCACATAACCGTGATGACAGTTGGTATCATCTGCACAGCACTTGAGAGGCGATGCTGAGAAGCGAGAGGCGTTCTATCACCAGGCTAACTCACTCTAGGTAAGTAAGCGGTGAAAGAGGAAGAGCCACTATTACAAAAAGGAATAATTGTCACAGGGCAATTAACTGAGTAAGAGGGGGGAGGGTTGTCATTCTTTGGAGGATGATACCAGGTAACCAATTGATAACAAGAACTGAGGGGGCCGGTTTCAGAACTACTGAGGTAAGTGTAATATGTCTCTAGGCCTTCCAGGAGTACCAACCTACGGTGGCCTAGTGTCCCATTTCCTGTCCTTTCGCTTTCCTGCATTGTCCACCTCGACAGTTGCTATCCTTGACTGTACCAGTGATGCCACATCAGCCTTTGGTGTACTGACCAGCATTTTGAGTCGGCAGCTGCAGTGGCTAACCCATTCACCTCTTTGTAGGTCTACGGTTCCGGAATCCGGATCAGTCAGCAGTGTATCACTCTGAGAGCTTTTGAAACCCTTTTTTGTGGTGGTGGCATCTTTTCCCACTTGGCAGCGTATCCTTTCCAGAGCTTTGGACCCTCTACCTTAGTGGTGACACTTCCATAGGATACATCTTCTGATGGTCTCATGAAAGCAGTGGTTGATAGAGTCGACATCGTTTTTCGAGAGAAGTTCACCCGTCTTCGGCCGACCACGGCCGTGGTTCTCCCACTCCAGCTCTCTGATGAGGGGTGTCACTTCCAGCCGCTTCTCATCCGTCAGTATTTCATTCCAGGTAGAGATCGGTGATCGGAAAATCCACGAGTATCATCTTCCCCCCAATCCCCTGTTTTTGTTTGTAGGAAGGATGACAAGGCTCCTATTAAGAAATCCTGTGTAGTGAAGGGTTTGGAAGTTGAGCCGTTTCCTTATGGGTCCTGCTATCATATGATGGACATGTTTCCAGCCTAGGCTGTTGTCGCCTCGTCGCTCGCACGTCCATGACATTAGTCTACATCATTCCAGAACTCCTCCCAGTTCACAATTTCCCGGAAGGCCCTCTGATTGTTGTGCCAGCTCCCACCAATGTTTCCTGTTGCTTGTCCACATCCAGGAAGACATGCACATATGTGCAGTTAGTTGTCCAGTCGGCCATTCAGCCTTGCTCTCTCATTTTCATATAAGTAACTTACCAAGTAATTACATAGCTTGTTTAGTGTAGGTGACCAGTCCCGCCCACTAATGGGAATACCAGGAATGTCTTAGAAGACAACCTCATTCTCTTTCTGCCGTGCTCAGTGTAAACATTGGGTGTTTGCAGCAGCTTTGTTTATTATTCGCCAGTTAGATAACCAGATTTCAGTGAAATATTATCACTGATTTCGAGTAGCCTTCAAGCCTACAGCTTTCAGGATCAGTATTGTATTGTTTTTGTTATTAAAATCTGATTCAAATTTATCATATTTCAGTCCAGCGATTTTGCAATCAGTTGATTAACTCTTCCTTTACTGAATAGCGTATTATAACCAAAATGTCATGTTCACTATTGAACCGATGTTTTTGGTGGTGAATACATATCTGCAAGTCTCAAATAATGTTTGATAAGGAATTGAGATAATATGTTTTGGGTGATGGTAAGGAATTGAGATATGTTTTGTGTGATGGTACTTTGTGTACTTCAAAACAATAATTGGTGAAGAATTGAATTACAGCATTTTCTTTTTTACACTGTGGTGTTGTCGCTCGGCAACACCACAAATCCTATCACTTTATCCTGAAATTCTTGGAGGGCCAGGAAGGCCGCCTTGAGGTCCAGGATATTGATGTGAAGGTGCTTGTTGTCTCAGTTCCACACTCCTGAAGTCAGCAATTTCTCCAGGTGTGTACCCCATCCCTCGGTTGATGCATGTGAGAATAGAAGCATGTCCGGAAGGGGAGTATGCAGGCATACTCCTATTAAGAGGTTCCTGTTGTCCAGCCACCAGTCTAGATCCTCTCTGACTTCCTCCAAGAGAGTAATGAGAAAGGATTGAGGGTCTAGAGACTGGGACCATTACTCCTTTGCCTCCAGTAGAGAATGAAGGTGAAGTCACGCATGAGGGACCAACTTCTCCAAGGATGACAGGTGACCGATGACAACTTGCCATTGCCAAGCTGGCTGCTCTCGTCGGGACAGGAACAGTTGTGCTGCCTTGCTGAACCTGCTGATACAAGATTCCTAGGGGAAGACTCTTGCTGCTACCGTATCTGTCAGCATGCCCAGATACTTTATCCTCTGATTGGGGTTGAGATCGGACTTCTTGAGGTTTACTGTAATCCCTAGATTGTGGCAAAACTCGAGGACCTGATCCCTGTCCTGAAGCAGCTGCGAGCCAGGACAAGCCAATCATCGAGATACCTCAGTAGACGTATCGAGTGCGAATGTGCCCAAGCTGACACCAGGGTGAACACATGCGTGAACACCTGAGGAGTGGTTGAGAGCCTGAAACAGAATGCCCTGAACTGGAACACCATCTCCCTGAGGATAAAGCGAAGGTACTGGGGGGAGGATGGATGGATGGGTATTTGGAAATACGCATCCTTCAAGTTTACCGTAAGCACGAAGTCATTCTCCCTGATGGAGGCAGCACGGAGCGTGCCGTCTCCATCGAGAACCGAGTCTGGCGAATGAATCGGTTTAAGGGAGAGAGGTCTATGATTGGTCTCCAACCCCTGAGGCTTTCTGTAAAAGCCTGGGGACCAATCCAACATGACTTCCACAGCGCCTTTGCTTAGCAGGCTTGCATTTCTGGCCTGAACCAGGAACGTAGGTTAGGAGATGGACCAGAGAGTTGGTGAGGGGTGGCTGAGACTCAGAGGGGAGTAGATATCCCTCCCGAAGGACATCCACTACCTAGGTCTCGGCTTTGTATCGCTGTCATGTTGCCCAATGGGTTGACAGGCAACCCCCCATCATCAATGGCAGCAGCTGGAGGGGAACGACGCTTCTAGCGTTTTCCTTCTTCTTTCCCTTGCCCCCTTTGCTGGACTGGAAAGCAGGCTGAAAGTGGCACAACTGTCGCCCTTTCTGCCAGAAGAAGGTTGGGTGTTCCCGTTGCGCCCTATGAAGACTGGGTCTTCTTAGGGGCCGAGGAAGTGCTAGCCTAACCCAAAGGTCGGGCTGCAATGGCATGCAAAGACCTGGAGGTCTTAGCCACTGCCTGATGGACAAGGCAGTTGCTGTCTTCAGCCCAACGCTTGTCCTCCGCGGCATCCACCAACTCTCTAGGTATATAAGCAAATGAAGTTTTGAGTAATTTATGCAGTTAACCTATTTATTGCGTGTTGAGGAATTTTTATGACTCCTTTCAAACTTCAGGGACAGGTTTATCATGCTAATTATTGGAATCTTCTGCCTTCCTGTATTTTTTGCTTCAAAATCATACTTTCTTCAAGAGGTAGGTCAATTGGTGCCTTTAGGGTTAAGCCACTATTCTTCCTTTTCCTTTCCCTTTTTCTTACTTCTTTGTAGAAAGGTCTGCGTAGCGATCAGGAAAGTATTAAGGTAAATGCCCTTCGTTGGGAAGTATTGGTTTGGGTAGTATTTGGATGTGTACCATAAAAATTCACTGCTTGTTGACAGACTTCCGAAGGTGCGTCCATACTTCAGTGGAGCATATCATAAACACGCCGATAACTCGGTGCACAGACATCCCAAACAGGCGGAATTGAAATTAATGGCTTAGTATTTATAAAATATAAGAAGCACCTTACTTCGAAAACGTAAATGGGCCTGCCAGAGAGGGAATTATCCTTGTGGAGGGCTGTACATAAAGCCAAACAAAGTGAAAGTGAAAGTATTAGTGCCGCGTATTGATTATCCAGCATTGGCGAAAGGTTCGTTATATCTTTGCGGCGGTTGATTCATTTTCATCCATTGTGTGACAGGTAAGACATTAGTTGCTTCCGTGTGTCCATAACTTGTGGACGCACCCTTAGAAGTATGTCAGTAAGGCGTGACTTTGTGTGGGTAAGATGGCGGATGAAGTATTTTTAGCCGGACGTTAAGAGTATGTTTTCCTTAATGAAGAGCGCCTCCTTCCCCTATAAAAGAAAAACTTCCAGGATATGAAGTTGCGAGGAAAGAAATTTCAGGGTGTAGGTCTTGCTGGCGAGTTGCAGAAAAAAGAGAATGGAACTGTCTTGCGTATATGGTTTTTGAAATAACTCTGTAACTCGTAATTTAGTCAGACTTATGAGAGAGAACACGTAATGAATGCCAAGTCCTAATCTTGGGGGTTATTTTTTGTAGATCCTGGCATTAACGCGGTATTTTTTTCTTTTTCCAACATGGTCATACCTAATAATACATCTAAAGTTGACGGTCGTCGTTGTAGGAGAAAGGCCGTTTTGAAGCGCGGTAATCAGAGGCTCCAGTAATGAAAATAAAGCCATGGTCACGCGTAATCGTTAATTAAATTCGTCGTGGTGACCAGCGCTTAATTATTTCCCGTACATCGTCATTTGCAAAAGAGATGGTAGGGGGATGGCGCAAAAAGTAGTCATACCTACATGTGAAGGTCACGTCATTTTTTTTATCGAAGTGTATTCTCAAATTCAAATTGATTTTATATACAAGTTAATTGATTATATTACAAGCAATTGATTTTATAATCAAGTAAAACAGAGATTCTGAAACTGATGATTATCAATCACTGTTTTTCCTGTTAAATGCACCTGGTGAAAAATACTAAACACTTATGTATTTCGTCATGAAAATTCTCTCTCTCTCTCTCTCTCTCTCTCTCTCTCTCTCTCTCTCTCTCTCTCTCTCTCTCTCTCTCTCTCTCTCATGGAAAATTGAGCAACTACGGGAATGCTTAGTTAGGAATGACCAGGGAGGGCTGCTGAAAGTGAAGGAGAGAGAAAGGATGTATGGACTGAGGACTTCAACACGTGTCTTCGAGGACATTTCAGATGATAGCTACGACGAGATGAAATCAGCTTCGAGATGCGTGACCTTGCCGAGAGTAACGAGCGAGCGTTTGCGCAGAGCGAAATGGATTGAATGCAGTTGAGTTAGGATGAAGGTAAATGATATTCACGAGAAGCAGCGGATACTTTGCCAAAGGAACGCCAATAAATAAGAATGTTGAAAAGTAAAGGTAACCCTTCTAAGACAACTGTATAGTAGGGAATGTGGTGGTTATTGGTGAATGTGAAAAGGACTTCATCCCCTCCCGGAAACGGAGCCGCATTAAAATCAGAACTATCCCGTAGGAGGTTAGTGTCAGCAGTGCAGTTTACTTCGACTTGGTATACTCTGTAGCCAGGCCTTACTAAAGTTCGTCTGCAGCCTACCTTCGGCCCCTATATTCATCCACTTTTATTGACCTTTTAGTGCCATTCAGGCTCCCTTTCTGCTCGCTGTCTTCTGTCTTGTCCAACCTTTGTACCTATTTGTTCTTAGGGCAACCGTGGGTGTTTCTCCCAGTTCAACCTTTAGATCCTTGTGCTTCGTTCTAGATCTCTTGTGTCTTGTTGTCCAACCTCTCCAACACTCGATTTTCGCACTCTTGAAAGCTAGATGGTTGCAAGTATCCAGATGCTTGGCCTTATAGCCCACTGTTCATGATTCATTCCAGTCAGAATGAGGATCATTTTCATAGTAGAGTTGTTACCAGAAAACTGATAGACTAGTTCAGTGATTCTCAAACTGGGTGCCGTGGCACCTTGGGGCGCCACAGACAGTGCCTAGGGGTGCCACAAGATTGTCATAAATTTTGTCTTGGCTAGATCATCTCAGTGAACATGTGTAACAAAAAAAAAAAGTTTGCAGAAGTCTTCATATAATTATTATCAGTGTGTCTACTCTAATTATGTTTATCTAATTCTTCTGATATGCTCTTTGCTTGTACAGTATATTTCTGCATGTACGGCATGCTGATTTTGGTTTGAGTATGGATAATAATTTTATTCACTAAATAAGAAGTTAATAATTCATGCGATATGGTGGGATGGCGAAGAAGGGGTGCCGCGGTAATGATCACATTAGTTAGGGTGCCACCACTAAAAACAGATTGAGAACCACTGGACTAGATGAATAGGCTGTCATATCCACCTAAAGAAATCGGGTCGTTAGTTAAGCAAACGCGTATAGAACCGAACAAGCTTTTTATTGTTTTTAATTTCATATTTGCTTGCTCTTAGTCTAAGTAGAGGCAGAACGGCCCTAATATGACTCCTCCCCAATAAGAATAGCAAAAAATCGAAGCGTAAAAGTATTAATGAAAATTTCTGCATTTTAAACACCATAGCTTAAATCAGGGAAAATGGAATGCTGAGCAATGATTAGTTGCAAGTTAGTGTGGGTACTAAAATCAACATCCGGCCCCCTAGCAGACAGAACTAGCCAGCTGGGTGGTAGGGTCCATCAGGTATATATGTCAGTGTTCACTGACGTGAGTGACCGAGTCAAAATTTTCACAAATGGTCTGGCAGTGTGAAGGAGCAAGAGACTTACTGAACGGCGTTTTGAAAGCAGTTTGATCTGTCACAGTCTGACATATCTATGTTGAGAAGAAGAGGACGATATTTTGTGAATTAAGTTGAACTAGATTAGTATGATTTTAGGGAGGAAAACGTTCTGAAGCGGGTCTGTGATGGAAACGGAAGGAGGGGGAAGGAGAATCACAGAGAATGTGAAAATCTTGATGTGTGTTTTAGGTTAGGAAAAGGCGAAATTGTATAGACAGAAGCATAGAAGAGCAGTGATCTAATAGTAATGATATAAGAAGGACCACATGATCGGCAAGTTTTTGCTTCAGATCTTCTAAGAACAGAAATTCTTGTCAGACATATAACTGAAGGGGCCGCCCAGACAAGGTAAGGGTCTGCTGGCTCATAATACCGCAATCCGTCCAAGAACATTTTATGGGAGAAATTTTTTAGTAACATTGTACTAGAGAAGATAGAATGGCACACTATTATATCAAACAAAATAAGTGTTGAATTTTGAGCACGTGATGCCACGTTTAGTTGTCTGTTAAAGAAAACTCTTGAGATGGCTCTTTGTCTGTCCGCCCTCAGATCTTAAAAACTACTGAGGATAGAGGGCTGCAAGTTGGTTTGTTGATCATCCACCCTCCAATCATTAAACATACCAAATTGCAGCCCTCTAGCCTCAGTAGTTTTTATTTGATTTTAGGTTAAAGTTAGCCATGATTGTGCGTCGGGCAACGCTGTATGTACCAAAAACACGGGACACCACCGGGCCATAGCTGAAAGACTTCGTTTCTCCTAGGCGGCGATTTAAAAATTTTTTTTTTTTTTGCAATTGGTCTTTGCGAGACCTTGCATTCAGTCTTTGCGAGACCTTGCATTCAGTCTTTGCGAGACCTTGCATTCAGTCTTTGCGAGACCTTGCATTCAGTCTTTGCAAGACCTTGCATTCAGTCTTTGTAAGACCTTGCATTCAGTCTTTGCGAGACCTTGCATTCAGTCTTCGCGAGACCCCTTCTCATCTTTCGAAGATTCTTACCTATCTTGGGTGAAGGCTGAAGTCTATGAACGCACATTAAATTTTGTCTCCTGAGCGAAATGTTGCCGATATATATCATCTTTAATTCTATATAGAAGGGCATCCAGCGCCGAATGACCCAATGGGACCCAATGCTTGGCTTTTTGCCTAAATCACATAGGCTAATACTATAATGGCATCCATTTTTTTAGAGGTTGGTCTTCTGTGGCATTTTACCATAGTGCGGATCAACGAAACAGTGATGAAGTCCATACTCACTCTCTCTCTCTCTCTCTCTCTCTCTCTCTCTCTCTCTCTCTCTCTCTCTCTCTCTCTCTCAAGCCAGAAGCGAGGGATCTTCTTCCCGCTGAGAGTCGACGAAAGGGCGTTGTTGCGTCATTTGCTAAGTACTGATGGTGGGTTATGGAAGTAACGGGTAATTACCGACCGGCAATTACCTCGTCATACGACCAGGAGGTTAGTTCGCAGGGCAGTTATTAAGTCTAATGATGAAGCTTTTCATTGGAGAAAGGGCACGAAGCCTATAAACGAAAGGAAGGTGAGCTGGCGGTACGGATAATTGAATTGACACCTGTACAGCTTTCAGTGAGAAGAAGAAGAAAAGGAACAAGGCTTCAGCGTCTTTTGTGAAGTTCGTTCTTTCCATAATTTGTTGTTTGTTTAGGTTATCATAATATTGTGATTGGTGCTGTCATCATGTAACCTTTTTTCATGCAGTGGGTTGATCTCATTTATTGATTTATTGCTGGAAAAAATTTATTTTATTTTTTAGAATCTAATGGTCATTTTTTATTAGATACGTCATGAAATTATAATAATTTTTCGGTATGCTCGTCACTACAATGGCAGGAAAGTGAAGAAGTTCTGACGTCCTTAGTAGGATTCGAACGCGTATCCAGAATATCAGAACGGGGTCACGTTGCCGACATGGGGTTAGTGCCGTCAGTGCACCTCATGCCATACACTATAGGCATTACTTCAGGTATTTTCCAGCGTGCCTTCGGACCTTAGCTGCAACCCCTTTCGTTCCTTTTACTGCACCTCCTTTCGTATTCTCTTCAATCTTACTTTCCACCCTCTCCCAACAGTTGATTCGTAGTGCAGCTGCGAGGTTTTCGTCCTGTTACGCCTTTAAAACCTTTTACTGTTAAATTCCTTTTCAGCACTGAATGACCTCATAGGTCCCAGTGCTTGGCCTTTGGCCTAAATTCTATATATATCCATTATATTCAATTTCTTCATATACTTGCATTCGGACCTCAGGCTTTGTAGTTACTGGCATATCCAAAAACGGTGGAGTATTCGACAGGTTGTATCATGAGAGTATCATGTATTTTTATACTTGATTCCATGTAGAGAGCCCCGAATACACGCTGCCTAAAAGGCAAGTGAATAAGCACTTTCAACAATTTTCTTTTCGTAATTTGGGATCATTCAAACCAAAACACGCCCGTCTATCTAATGGTCTTTTATTGTTTTATCACGGAAAACACTCATCCTGAGAGAGCACTTCACAAATTGTTTCTTCCTTAAAGTGCAATCTCTTGAATCAGTTTGTCTCTGTTGGGTTTTCCCTCTATATGCATGATTAGACCTTCGAATGATTAGTTTCCGGGGGATTCAGTCTACTGTGTTGCATAATTAGATAACAGGCTCTTTTAAAGTCAGTGGAAAATGAATAAAATTCAAGTTCACTCAACGGTAGTTGGTGCTGTTCGCTTCGTAACGTTTTTTCTCGGCGGCCTTTTGAGGAAAAATGTGACAACAGTCTCCGCAGGGGGATATAGTGCTGTCAGTGCACCTCACGCTGTGCACTGTACGCATTACTTGAGGTTCTTCGCAGCGTCCCGTAGGGCCCTAGCTGCAACCCCTTTCATTCTTTCCGCCCTGTCTCCGTTCATATTGTCTTCCATTTTTACTTTCCACCCTCCAGTAACTGTTGATTAATAGTGCAGCTGCTTTGAGGTTTTCCTCCTGCTACATCTTTCAAACCTTTTTACTGTCAATTTTCCTTTCAGCCCTGAATGGCCTCATAGGTCCCAGCGCTTGGACTGTGACCCAAATTCTATATTCTGTTCTATGGTGACAACAGTTGAATTGATGACAAGGCTCGAAGTTAAGTATATCTTAGTTTAACCAGACCACTGAGCTGGTTAATAGCTCTCCTAAGGCTGGCCCGAAGGATTAGATTTATTTTACGTGGCTAAGAACCAACTGGTTACCTAGCAACGGGACCTACAGCTCATTGTGGAATCCGAACCACATTATGACGAGAAATGAATTTCTGTCACCAGAAATAAATTCCTTTAATTCTTCATTGGTCGGTTGGAGAGTCGAACGCTGGGCCAACAGCGTGCTAGCCGAAAGCTCTACCCACCCATCCAATGAAGAACTTCGACAAGGCTCGAAGAACTACCAAGTCTCAGATCGCTCTCGCCATGTTACGAACTTAATCTTCAGATGAAGAGGTGTTCGGGTCCGCGTTCGCCAATGAATACTGTATACATGTGATGGGTTGTCCCCATGGCCTTGGCTTTGGCATGTGTAGTGCTTGGAATCTAGTGAGGTGGTAATGGCCACTTTACTAGCAATTTTTTTTGTTTTTTTTTGCGTATCTTACGGAAGCCTTAATGATTCCCAGAGTAAATTGGTCTCTTGATGGCTTTTGCTGTGAGATAAAATCATGAATTTCACCTAATATAACTCCGAAATCCATGACTTTCATCTAATGTATCTTCGTCATGCTTTAAACTGCTTGTCAAAGTTCTAGATGACCTCCAGAATATCCTCAGTTGGCCATCCACGGACGTCCAATCTTTCTGAAAATTTCATAATCCTGGTGAAGCTTTTCAAGATCCAAGTGAAATCGCTGGTATTCTCTGCATCGCCCATTGTCTTTATTTTCTTTAAAGTTTATAGTATTCACATCTCTGGAAGCAGACAGTGTCCGTCCCTTGAGAAGGTTTTCCAAAATCACGTGTGCCTTCCTTGTACAATGGGCATCATGCGACTGTTTCAAAACGGATATGGAAGCGAGATAACACCATTTCCTAATTCAGTAAAGAATGTCTTTTACTTTTTCGCTGGTAATATTTGAATTGTGCAATGGCTGTAGTTCGACAGTTTTAATAAGAGTAATAGGCGATTAAGTGTCGTATTGTGAAATGAACTGCGATCATCTGTCGAGGCGATTAACTGTCAGATGATGGATGAATTGTCCTAGTGATGAAAAGACCAGTGGTTAAGTGACGAGTGGTTAATTTTCGGGTGATGAAATGTCGTATGATTGAATGATGGGTGATAGAAAAGTCGTATGATTGAATGACGGGTGATGAAAAGTCGTATGATTGAATGACGGGTGATGAAAAGTCGTATGATTGAATGACGGGTGATGAAAAGTCGTGACACCTATATACGAGTATTTATACACACACACACACACACACACACACACACACACACACACACATATATATATATATATATATATATATATATATATATATATATACATACATAGGGTGAGGTAGTATATATACGATAGTATATTTCTCCTGTCTCCTAATGTCACGTGACATTGAATATTACCGAGGCCAAAGGATTACAATAAATTTGGGATGTAACGAGCGCCTTGGTGTTAACTCAACACTTTATATATATACATATATATATATATATATATATATATATATATATATATATATATATATATATATATATATATATATATATATATATATATATATATCTTTATATATACATATATATATATTATATATTTATGTATACATATACATGTATATGTATTATATATAGTGTGTTTGTATCAGTTTTGTCGCATATACACACGTGACTATTAATAAATGTTAAGCCGCAAATACCGCTGAATATTAACACTGTTACCGTGGGGAACATAGTTTGTTCTGAAATTACTGTGAAAGTTGAAGGTACACACGAAAGTGAAACCATCACACACACACACACACACACACACACACATACACACACACACACACACACACACAAATATATATTACACATCTAATTTGTTTATATGAGCATTTCTCACCCCTTAAGAGTGGTGGTTAAAGAACAAGGAGTGGACACAAGACACTTCCATTCCTAGAATAGGTTAGCCAAGACCGGGGTCTTTTTTGCCAGTAATAACTCAACTCTGGTTTAGTTTCACTGTGATGAGATAATCAGTTAACTAAGAACAGTTGAACAGTCAAAGTATTGGGTGTTTATCGTGATGATTAATCTCACTCTAAACCTCGACGTGTTGCACCTGTAATCTCTGTAAATCTAACAGAATTACAACTGTGATTGGGTCATGTGATCATTCGTACCTTTTTTTGGACAATCCCCCCCCCCATTTTTTTGACATTTGCGTAATTCCTCGATTATTTTTTAAAAACTTTTCATTGTTTATGAATAGAACCGAGACAGGAAAAATGAAGTGCGTGATGGAACGTGCAGGAATAAACACATAAAGTTTATTGACAACAATACCAGAAATGATCATGATAATATTCATGGTAATGATATTGGAGCTGACAATAATGATGGCGTTGGGAGACACCACAAGGTTCAGACCGATAACGGACGACGACGCAGGCTCCTCGAAAATGCTGGGATGGCTGAAATGTGCTTCTCAGTTAAAAAAAATAATAAAAAGAGGAAAATCGGGGTCGGGTACATGATTCGGCAAAATTCCAGTGGCTTCAGTAGTATAATTTTTAACGAAGCTCTGCAATTTTGTAGGATAGTAGACCGTTCCCAATTTATTTTATAATTATATTTTACAATCCATCTACCATCTATAGGAGGACGAAATGTGCTTCTCAGTTAAAAAGAGAAAAAGGAAAATCGGGGTCGGGTACACGAATCGGCAAAATTCCAGTGGCTTCAGTTGTATAATTTTTAACGAAGCTCTGCAATTTTGTAGGATAGTAAACCGTTCCCAATTTATTTGATCATAATTCTGTTTTAATCCACCATCTACCACTACGCACAGTGGTATTATTAAAGTAGTTTAACCAGACCACTGAGCTGGCTTTCAGCTCTCATAGGGCTGGCCCGAAGGATTAGGATAAAATACCACACAGGCTCACGTTCTCATACTGTAACACGTACACATAATAAATGCATTTACTCATGCTTCCACACTGGAAAGGTATAGGTTCATAATTGTTAAAGCGTTATTGAACGCAGGTCTGAAAGAATCTGGTTATTTTAATGAGATATGATCTTAGTATATTTAATAAAGATTTTAGTCATATTTATTTTTATATACTAAGTATGTACAGTATTTTGAATATCAAAGTTTAATAAATATTTATTTTTTGCTGGTTCTATCCAATATCATTCTTCATTTTACTAGTATTTCATCATTCGCCTATTCATTATCAATCATATCATTAACTTATGTATTTCACCTTCGTTATGGCGCTGAATAATCCTGACGGGTTCCGGCGCTCGGTCTTCAAGATCTGAATTTCCTAATCAATCAGTCAATCAAATGTTCATTTTAAACATTTCTCCTTTTCCCGTGGCCTTTTCTCTTCTGTTTTATCTGTGAATAATTTTGCCTTTGTTTGTTTTTGTTAAGAAATTCCCGAATTTGTTAATAACCACCAAGACTTCTTTGTAGTCTTCTTGACGTGTTGAACTGGTCTGGTTCGGGTAGGAAATATGGTTGCCAGTGAGGTCATAGACACCATTCAGTCATTCAGAGGTTTTTACCAGTCTTCTCGAGTCTCGTGTTGGTGTTCTCTTACATTTAGTTAAATGCATAGAAAATCTTACATTATGCAACCAGCCGGGTTTCGTTGTGATAGACAAAGAAACTGCACTTGAATCCATTTTATTTTTACTTAAAGTATTGGTAGTGGAAAATAAATAAAAGTCCTTAAGCCCAGAAGATCAAAGATTAGTTTCGGATGGATTTGAAAATTTCTGATTTTCAACTTTTTCTTTTCTAATGTAATGAAATGAAAAGGATAAAGTAAAAAAAAAAAGGACCGTTTCATGTTTTGAAGATCTCAAAAGAGCTTGTCTCGACTAATTACCTGTGGAGGTCTCTCTCTCTCTCTCTCTCTCTCTCTCTCTCTCTCTCTCTCTCTCTCTCTCTCTCTCTCTCTCTCTCTCTCTCTATGGACATTGCCTGTCCTCCTGTGCCAACATGATGTCAGATGCATCTGGAAAATCATGTAAAGTAAATGTTATTTCCTCTGTATCTAAGACACCTGGCTCTTGGGAGGCTTCATTCTTCACGTTCCGGTTGTTTTTGCACTAAATTCAGAATCCTACTTCCTAACCAACATTTTCAGTTGTTCAGCTCTTAAAGATCTGAAGCATACATGCAATATGTGTGAAGTTCCATGAAATCAGGAGCGTTCGGTATTTTTGGTAGTTGGTTCTTCATGATGAGGTCTCTCGTGTACACACGGACAAAACAGCAATGTTGGGAGTAAAGTAATTATAGCTTAGTTTAACCAGACCACTGAGCTGATTAACAGCTCTCCTAGAGAGGGCTGGCCCGAAGGATTAGATTTATTTTACGTGGCTAAGAACCAATTGGTTACCTAGCAACGGGACCTACAGTTTATTGTGGAATCCGAACCACATTATAACGAGAAATGAATTTCTATCACCAGAAATAAACTCCTCTAATTCTTCATTGGCCGGTCGGAGAATCGAACGCGGGACCAGCAGAGAGCTAGCTGAGAACGATACCCACCCGTCCAATGAGGAACTAATGTTGGAAATAGATATATGTTAGTGGGGAAATAGTTTCTGGGATAAGAGGCATATTTTAACCCCTTTAGGGGATGATGCCTCTGTACGCCATTTGACGTGCATTCTCAGCATTACTACAGGGCATTTGACGAGTCCCTTCGGCCCCTAGCTGCACCCACTTTCAGCCTTTTACTTTACCTCCGTTCCAGCTTCCTTTCTTTCGTCTTGCTCTTCAACATCTTAACTATGACTTGGTGCAATTGCTCACATTTATTTTCTGGCTCTACTTTTCTTGCTGTCCAACCCCTCTGTCCCAGGGAACAGCATTTATTACATGGCAACAGCAGGGGAACGGCTCATTAGGTCGTTCTCCTTACATTGTCTCTTTATTTATTTATTAATTTATCTTTGTATTTCACTACAGACATTTAATTTGGACAGTTACAATATTCTGTGCCCAGAGTCGGTTTTGTCTTTTCATGCAGTTAAAACAGATATAGAAAATTTTGGTTTACTGTAAGTAAGTAAGTATACCTTAGTTTGACCAGACCACTGAGCTGATTAACAGCTCTCCTAGGGCTGGCCCGAAGGATTAGACTTATTTTACGTGGCTAAGAACCAATTGGATACTTAGCAACGGGACCTACAGCTTATTGTGGAATCCGAACCACAGTATAGCGAGAAATGAATTTCTATCACCAGAAATAAATTCCTCTAACTCTTCATCAGCCGGCCGCGGGAATTGAACTCCGGCCCATCAAATGACAGTCTGAAGCTCAACCGACTCAGCCAAAGAAGGGCTTTTTGGTTTACTGTAGACCTTTCTTTTATAGGTACAGTATCGGGTTTCCTCTTTGGAAGGTAACGGTGTATTTTTATTACCTATGATCTGAAACCTGACATTTTATTGAGACTCGCTTCTCCCCCGCGTATGATAACCATTGTACAAATGGTAATGGGCAGTAATTTTTTATTTTAGTAGATGTGATGGAGGAAAATGCAAGACAGTTTCGGATAGTGAATGTATCTTTTACTCTTGATTACTAATTTCTGAATTGAATTACTTTAACACAAAGTTTGTTCAGTTGTGTTCATTTGGAAACTTTGAAATGATAACTTGAAGGGATGTTCACCTTTTGATGTGACAAATAAGTCTCATCTCTTTCTGGCGTTTAATCTACAGTATTTTTCGGTTTATATATAGAATTTAATCTCTTCTTCGAAGACGTCATTCATTGGCACGTGCAAACTAGTATTCATATTGCGTTGTTTTGGTATTGAAATTACCGGGAGTAATCTGCTACTCTGCGTTGAGTCAGTACTTTTTTCATTTTTTTTTTACTTTTTCCTACTCCAGTTCCGTCTGTTGAACATGTTTGATACTGAACACGTGATGTACCATTCATATTTTTAAGGAACTGTTGCCAATCATACAGTTTTCATACCTCTGAATATGATACGTGTACGATACAAGTTACAGTTGAACATGTTTGATATTGGACACGTGTTGTACCATACATACTTTTAAGGAAATGTTCCCAGTCATACAGTTTTCATAATGAATCTGATACATGTATGATACAAGTGTCAGTTGAACATGTTTGATATCGAACACGTGTTGTACCATTTATTTTTCACATTGGTAGATTTTCTTTCCAGTGTTAAAATGCCTTGTTACCCAAGCTCTAGGGGTCTAGGCATAATATAAGCACACTCAGTAATTTTTTGTAGTGTAGGAAGCAATAGAATGTGAATAAACGTATAAATAAAAATTGGCATTTTTTTCGACTGTGTTTTTTTCGTGAAAAAACCGGTTTTTCCGAAAAAAAACAATTTTTTTTTTTTTTTTTTTTTTTTTGGTTGCAACCCTGTTCCCTAACCCCATCCATCGTCCTTCTACCAGTAATTTCTGGTACTCCTGAGCAAGGCCACAATTTTTTTTATTGTGGATTTAAGCTGTACCAAAACAGGTTAAGTTACAAAGCAGAAAGTGGGACCTCCAAAGTTGTTCCGATTTGGGAAGGTTCATGTTAGTAATGAACTCCAGTAAAAGCACGTGCATACTCAGAACTCTTGTACCAGAGTATACGTTTCTCATACCTGAGCGTGGATCGCTCCAGAGAAGAAAAACAATGACTTTAGCCCTTTAGCCACATTCACACTGGAGCTGTTGAATCGTGGTTGGACACCCTGTGAAGACAACTTCCCTATTATTAGCTGCTTGATACATAATGATCACAATAACCTTCCACAAACTCTCTAGCAACAACAACTGCCCAAGATACTGAACGCTCATTTGCAGTGCATGAAACCCCCTAGACAGCTCGTGCTATTCATAACGGCCCTTCGTTCCTAATAGTATAATACGGTCATCTAGTTTTACCTTTCCGTGTTCTGTAGTATTTTTTTATCTATCCATCGTCTTCCATTCTTACCACATGAGCAGACTCGTCAGAAACGCTTTCCAAGAAAGTATACTTTAGGCAGGCAGGAGGTAGACATGTCTATGGCACAGACCTTCGAAACTGAGAAACCGTAGCTTGGTCGATAAAGCTGTGTATTTGCAACTCTGAAAACTCCTAGTTTGAATCGTTCGTAAAACCTGAAGTTGAATTCTCCCATTTAATCTACTGTTGCAACATTCGTATACATCACATGAAGAAGGGTTTATATGTAAATGCACAATATATATATATAATATTATTAATAATGTAAGTGAAGCTGCAATATGTGTAACGCTGCAGTACAGTATTCTAGAATAATTTTCTGTGTCCTAAATATATTTACTCTTCCACAGGACTATAAATCGCTCCTGTCTCCTTTTTCTTTTTGTTTTCCTTCGTTCGTATCAACTTCAGTCTTGAGACAGTGACTTTCATACCTTGTTTCCTATAAATGTCTTCATTTAAGTCTCTAAATTCTTGACAAACAGTCCATAAAGATCAGTAAGTTTCGCACGTTTTCGAATAAAAGGTTTTTATCTCGTTCAATTATCTCGTCCCCAAAAAAAAACGAACCCAGAGAGAGAGAGAGAGAGAGAGAGAGAGAGAGAGAGAGAGAGAGAGAGAGAGAGAGAGAGAATTATTGTTATTCATTATAGAGACCTAAGATACAGGTTTTCATTCTGGACTGTATTCTGAAAATTAACTTGGGCTTTATCACATGTTTTGATTTTCAGTTGATGATAAAAGCTACTTAATTAGTATGCTCTCTCTCTCTCTCTCTCTCTCTCTCTCTCTCTCTCTCTCTCTCTCTCTCTCTCTATTTATAAGACAGCGTTGTATCCTCTGAGGAGGACGAGTCTGGCCGCAGCTTGAGGGGGGAGCACACAGTAGCTTGATTACTGGGTATCGTTCCGGACGTCAAAAAAAGTGGTAATAAGGAACAACCAGGACTTTCCGTGGGCGTCAGCGATGTGGGCGTGATTGCATGTCAGGAATAGTCAGCGCTGCGGTTCAAGGGGACAATTTGCCATTCACGAGTCAGGAATTATTATTATTATTATTATTATTATTATTATTATTATTATTATTATTAGTAAACTGTTCTGCCACCAGTCGACATTGCGTTACATTTTGTCGTCGTGAGGGGTAATGTTGCGAAAATTTTGCTCTTCGGAGTTAAAATTCTTTCCGCTGTGAGTATAATTCAAGCAGAATCCGACGGGTCAAGAACGCCCTTGCCGCCCACGTCTAGGCTATACCTTATGAAATCCAGGGATATGAGAAGGAAAAAGAATGGTATATGACTCGGAAAATAGCAATATGCGTAGCTTTTGAATGAGGGAAGATGGTCAGACTCAGAAAAAATCATTGTAGGAAGCGAGTTGTAAATCTTTATAGTAGAATTGGTACATTCACTGTACCTTGACAAGAATTCCGACTGATTTCCGTTGAGTGAAGTGAAAAGTGATGACCTGACGTGTGTAACAAGGTCTCCTGAGAACTGGAAGAAGTGGAACTGATATGTCGTCCCCAAATAGCTGAAAACAAAGACTGGCAAGGCCAGGATAAAGTTTGTCAATAAATGTAAAGAATATATAGAATAAAAGAAAATATGTTCAGAAGCAGGTTTAACAGTTGAAAACATTGGCCTGTCTGTAGCAAGGGTGAAGTAATTATGAACACTTGAAATGTCGCAATAGGTTAGAGACTGAACTTCATTTTATTTCACAGATTCGAGGGAGGGAAGTTGAAGAAGGGGGATAAAAATGAAATATGGGATCCCCATTTAGGTATGCTCTCTAGTTCTGACGGGGTGCAAACTACAGAGGTGGGTGGGTAGTGGAGACGAAATGTGGAGGGCTGTATCATCAGCAAACGTATGACTATAAGAGGTAGATTAGTAATCAAGAATAGCTGAAGGGCCAGACGACTGCAAAAAAAAAAAAAAAAAAAAAAAAATTGTGGGATGGAGCAGGTGTTTACCATGGAGAAATCTGAAAGAAACTAGAAATGAGAACGTGAATTTTCTCAAATAGAACTTTACGTCAGACTCATTTGATTGCTTCAGAGACACTAAGAGTGATGAAAAAGATTCTGTTAGTTCTATAAAGATAATGATGAAACTTTACTATAACAAGAAAGAACTATTCATTGTGGATCTTGCTTTGAAACCCATAGTGATGAACTGAAAAGAAGAGTAATTCATAGTGATTGAGAAAGTGTTTGCCAAAGTTTTAAGTGCTTATCAACGCTCTGTTTATTATTATTATTATTATTATTATTATTATTATTATTATTATTATTATTATTATTATTATTATTATTATTATATTTACAGCTCTCTTGGAACAACCTTGAATGCTATGAACTAAGCCATCTCCCAAAGATTAAAAAGCTAATTTGTGAAGAAGAAAGGAAAGAACAAAGAACCAGAGAGGTAAATATGTATTTGCTTAATATAACAGAAGTGGATTTCAACCACAGGCCCTCTTTTTGAAATGTCTTAGCGAATAGCATTGTTACACCAGCTGCGTTGATTTTGTATACAATCGTTCCCATGGTCCATGTGAATTCCTTGTCATAAGGAGATAGAGCATAACTAAATTTTCTGACAGATATTTGCGGAGCCTATTTTTCTGCCCACAGTGATAACAGACGTTTCAACAGGGAAGCAGCTTATCATCAGGGGGAGAGTTACACTGAATGAAGGGGTTTGTTTTAGTTCATAATGCAAGGGAGGGTGATCGGAGCTGTGTTGTAATGTTCTGGCTTCTGACTGGGACAAAATGGATGTTACCTTGTATGTTACACTGTGTGAGATACGCATGAGTAAGCTAACATTAAGGAGGTGGGGAGCGTGACATCTGTCCTATGGTCTCTCGACTGCCTTGCTGGTGGAATGGAAGGGGTTATCTCTCTCTCTCTCTCTCTCTCTCTCTCTCTCTCTCTCTCTCTCTCTCTCTCTCTCTGTGTCGCTGGTCTTGTATTCTAATCCTTTAAGTGGCACCGAGATGATAAAGTACTCTAGAGCAGTGCGGTAATATAAGGAGGACCATGAGAACTGTAGCTGTTGGTGGTCAGGCACTGCGTTGATGATAGCGATGGCTTGGATGAGGTTCTGCTGTGCAGTGGCGTCGTTACAAGTGAAGTTGCATTGCTTAAACATGGCACCCTCTTGGAGACGGTTGGTTGGCTTAGATTAAGCCAGCCCTGTCCCAGTATGGAGCCTTGCCCTAAGGTAGCCTGCAAGTGACTGAGAGTTTGCGTGAATCTCTAAATTTGACTCGCCCAACTGCTAAAAGTTAAGTATATCTTAGTTTTTCCAGACCACTGAGCTGGTTAACAGCTCTCCTAGGGGCTGGCCCGAAGGATTAGACTGCTATGACCTGCAGATGGCAAGGGAGACATTTGGAGTAGCGAACAGGTGCCATCCCAATGTATGATTAAGAACATCCAATGTTCCACATTCTTGGGTCTCTTTTGGCATTTTCTTGATGACGATTAGGATACAGCTAGAGTCTTGGATTAACTGGGGGATTATTTGTTTCTTTGTACTGATGTGTATGGCAGCCCTTTTTCGTTTTCTGTAAAAGAACACTATTGTGCCGGCTTTGTCTGTCCGTCCGCCCTCTGATCTTAAAAACTACTGAGGCTAGAGGGCTGCAGATCCACCCTCCAATCATCAAACATACCAAATTGCAGCCCTCTAGCCTCCTCAGTAGTTTTTATTTTATTTAAGGTTGAAGTTAGCCATGATCGTACTACTGGCAGCTGTATAGGTACCAACAACATGGCCGCCACCGGACCGTGGCTGAGTTTAATGGGCCTCGGCTAAGAGTTTATGGGCCGTGGCTGAGGCCACCACCGGACAGAAAACTCGATTGCGCTGAGCAAACTTCGGCGCATTTTTTACTTGTTTTTTTACACTAACAAGTTGGTTTGAGCATTCGCTGTTCATAACGCCTCTTGTCAAATTAGAAGGGTTCTTTCTTTTTCAACTGCTTTAGGTTTTCCAAGTGTCCTTTGAAAGAAGTCACAAAAATAAGAGTGATTTTGGTTGTTTAAAAACACGATCTATCACATTGTTGAGGAAAACGCAAAGTAATCACTATCTTCTACTCTGTATGGCTGGACTGTAATCACTCAGATATGTTTTGAAGTTTCCTGGTTAGGAACCTTTGGCATCTGAGATGATCTTGAAGTAACATGGGAAGAAGGTAGTGGAAGAAAGAAGCGAGGCCAGGATCAGCAAAATCAGTATAGAGTTTGTACTGTACATGTTAAAATAATTGCATCAAGTTCGCTGGAATAACCACTCTGTTCATGTACAAAATCTTAGCAGCTGAAATGCTAGTCAGTTTAACCATTGTATACTTGGAAGGTAATGCATTATTTGACCAGATTTCACGCACTGCAAAACTTTATTCAGAATTTCTTACTAGCCAGGCACTTAACAGTTTCCAAAGAGATATTAGTTCAGCCTAAAGATTCAACTAATTTATTTTACTAGTTCAGTATTCTGATCATTGAAGTTAATCTCTCTAAAGCGTATACATCCTTATTTTCTTTAACATTTCCAGCTTTAAACACCAATCCATAATCATGCTGTGACAAATTTGTTATCTGGTATGATTTTGTACATGAACAGAGAGATTATTCCAGCCAACTTTATGTAGTTACTTTAACATGTACGTGTTGGACACAACTGTATCATTACCTGGAATATTCTTCCCTTTTCCTACAACTGTAGTGAAAAGTCTGGAAAGGGAAGGACGCATCACTGCTGTTGGTTATAATTGGCTTCGGATGTTGTTTACACAAGAGAATACTTTGTTAGAATAGATTAGAAATGAGATTTTATTGCCTTTAGAAAGTTACAGTAGATGGTAGTTCATGAATTCTTTAGCAACAAGGAATAGCTGCATTAACATTGGTGGACAGATTGATAAGGAGGGCGGGATTAAGGGGGGGAGAGATAGGGAGGGAATGAGAGATTAAGGGAGAGAGTGCAGTTATGTATCTGTTTTCTCGAGTGGCCTGTGAAAGGAGAAAATCGAGTTCTTTTATTTAGTACAAGTCGAAGGCACTGAGAGACGAAGAGGAGAAAGTAAATTCTACCCAACACCCTTGCGTCTGGGGAAGGAACAGCGGGAGATTTCCAGAGCGTGGCTGCAGAAGGAAAGGAACATCCACTAGCACCAAACAGTCCTGCTATTTTTATATTTATCAAGAGTAAACGTGGGAAGTGGTGGCTCAACGGTTGATCAGGTGACAGACACCTGTTTGGAGGAGGGGGCGTCATTTCTACAAGTGGATTGAAATAGATATACATTACATAATGTCTTCTTACTAAAACTACTCCTGGGGTTGAAACTACAAGTATTGTATTGTGTAACAGCTGATTCAGTTCGCTGAACTGGCGGAACAAAGAGTGTGGTTATTGACCAAGCTTGTAAGTTAGAATATGAAAAATGGCGAACTCGAGAAGTGTTGCTTCAAGGTACTAGCCCTTACAAAGGCACAACCGTTCTAATACTACTACTAATACTGCTGCTGCTGTTTTTTTCTTGCAATTTAAAGGTAATTTTAGAATCGCATATCATTGCAATAGCAATTTAAAGGTAATTTTAGAATCGCATATCATTGCAACAGCACAGATAATTGATTTGACGGCTGTTGACAGCAGACAATTGCATTAAATCAATCTGCAACCAGTCGCATGTTCTCTGATCATATGAGCTAGGCAGTAAGATTAACTTTTATTCATTTATTTTGATCTACATGCCACATACCCTTGTTAGCTATTTATACGAACAAGTGAAGCGTTGAACTCGCCCTGGTGACGTACTAGTGTGCATGAACTGTTCTCAGATTCTCGCAAGACATTGCTGCTTTCGTTTAGAATGAAGATATATACAGTTATCTGTTTGGCGTGGGTGGAGTTGCATTCAGTGTTTGCTCGAGCTTGTCTTGTTTTTGTGCCCCGTCCTTTACAGAGAGAAGTATCGTCAGTCATTAAGCCATTATCAGTACTAATGACGAAGGGTTGTTGACAGCTCCCTAGCGAGTTGTGGGTGGAGATACAGGTGGATTGATCAGTTTTATGGAATCCTTGTTGTATCTACAAAAATAATTCGTGGTCACTAAAACCTTCGGAGATAAAGACTGGTTTTTGGTGCCATTTTCCTTGTACCTCATTAATGATGATGGTTATGAGGCAGGCTTATTTTGGGGGGAGTTTCTTTATTAGTGATTTGAACACTTGATGCGATGACTAAAGAGAATAATGATCTGTACTTAGAAATTAAATGGCACGTTTAGAATATGTGCTGAATATCAAATTGGAGAGAGAGAGAGAGAGAGAGTTTTTCCAACGAAACCAAGTTCTTATACCTGGGGATGTACGCCGTCAGTGCACCTCATGCGTTGCGCTGTAGTCATTACTTAAGGTTCTTTGCAGCGTCCCTTCGGCCCCTAGCTGCAACCCCTTTCGTTCCTTTTACTGTACCTCCTTTCATATTCTCTTTCATCCGTCTTACTTTCCATCCTCTCCTAACAATCGATTCATAGTGCGACTGCGAGGTTTCCCTCCTGTTACACCTTTCAGAACTTTTACTGTCAGTTTCCGCTTCAGGGCTGAATGACCTCATAGGTCCCAGTGCTAAGGCCTTAGACCTGAATTTTATAAAAATACGGAAGCACAAATGTTTTCCTGCCAGTCACCAGCCTAGTTTGTAAACGAATGAGAAACCAGTAGCCTGGCCTCCCGTCAGTTGACCTCCCTTTTCTGTGGACCTCAGATAAGGAGAGATTATGTTTTATGTAGCTCCTTAATGCCTACATTTCCATTCTGTGACAATGAGGACAGATTTTCCCGTAATGCTTGAGAGTTTTCAGTGTATTTCATACAATATACCAAAGTTGAACGAGGCAAAAATAGGGCCCTCTTTTATCCTTATCTTTGAAGAATTGATTGTTCTTAGTCTTAGTTTAAAATACTATATCAGTTATCCCATAGGAAGGGAACTAATGTGTAGAAACAAAGTACGTCTCAGTTTTTTGGGTAGCTGGCTAAATACTACATGTAACTGGCTTTAGTCTTTGTTGTAAGTTGCACAAAAGATATGTTTTGGCCTTGACGAGAAATGAGGAATATGCTGCCTGTTGTAGTATAAGTCATTGGCAAAGTAATCGACGAAAATTTATTGCTTGCCATCTCTGACAGTGATCGAACATGCTACAGTCTGATACTCGCAAAATGTTAATGATGAATCTCAGTTCATTTTAAGTGTATTTAAAGATTACTTAAACATATGGTCATACAAATACTCTTATCGGTAAAAGCCACAGATATGATTGGTCATATAATCAACCGAATTTTCAATGGCATATTCGTTACTTAAAGTGAGAATTAGTACGGTAGCACTTTTGCATATATTACTTTTTGTTGCAGAGCCTGCAACAAAAAGAAGTAATATATTGATGTACGTTGGTCATCGAATTTCAGGCTTAGAAAGGGAAGAATGATAAAGAAATACTAAAAATTAATAAGGAGAGGGTAGGAAGTTTTGGAACCGATAGCATTTCTGAGAAAGATTAATAAGCAAAGAGTTTTAGGGATCGGTGTGAATGCCAAGAGGCAAGTGAACGAGGAAACAGATATTGAAGTGAAACGTGTAATAGAAACAAGTAAATAAATGTGCCGGAGTTTCTTCGGCGCAGTCGGGTTTTCTGTACAGCGTATAATCAAAGCCGCCGAAAATAGATCTATCTTTCGGTGGTCTCGATATAATGCTGCATGAGTCGCGGTCCATGAAACTCTAACCACGGCACGGTGGTGGCCTAGCCTATATCGTTTCCAGACACTCGATTATGGCTAAATTTAACCTTGAATCAAATCAAAAGTACTGAGGCTAGAGGGCTGCAATTTGGTATGTTTGATGATTGGAGGGCGGATGAACAACATACCAGTTTGCAGCCCTCTAGCCCCCTCGGTAGTTTTTAAGATATGTGGGTGGACAGGAAAAATTCGGACGGACAGACAAAGTCGTCACAGTAGTTTTCTCTGATAGAAAACTGAAAATTCTTATTTAGAGATAAGAGACTTGGTCCGATTGAACGAGCATTTACATGACTCCAGGCTCTTAAGTGATAGAGGCGGAACCGAATAATGTGAGGGTTTGGGTGTTTGACGTAACTCCGAGGAGCGGGCGTCACAGATTAGAATATAAAGGAGGCCGTTAAAACCTGAAGATTCGATTAGCGCAAAGAAATGATGGGCTTTCTTGTGCGATGTTGCATCATTTTGGCCATTGCAGTCCCTGACCGAGGTTCTCAATGCGTTAAGGGGGCGGTACCGAAGGAATGGATAATAATTATCCCCTTGCTTAATGCTGGTGGAGGAGAATGTAGGGATTATGTGGGTACTGCATAACCTTGTCAAGTTGACCTGGCAGGGATCTAGCTGGAGAAAGGTAGACGTAACGGAAGGCGTAAAACAAAGGAAGATCGCTTTTGGGTTTAGGAAAGAAGAGTTACGTCACTAAGATGTTCGTTATGAAATTGTTGTGTTGCGAAGTTCTAGAATGGAGGACAAATCTGTATGTGACATGCCTTGATCTAGAGAAAATTTTATGTAATTGATTGATGGGGTATGGTATGAAATAAGGATATAAGTTAGAATTGTTTTAAGTAGTTCCCTAAAAGGTTTGTGTGTAACGTTTCTATGGCTGTTTGATACACTATATATATATTATATATATATATATATATATATATACATATATATATATATAATATATATATAATGTGTATATATATATAATATATATATATATATATATATATATATATATATATATATATATATATATATATATATATATTGTGTGTGTATATATATATATATATATATATATATATATATATATATATATATATATATATATATATATATATATACACATACATATATAAGAAAATTCCAGTATAAATGACACAAAAGAACAAGAGAAAAGCGGTACCTCCATCCCTTTGGGACTGACAATAATGCTGCTGTTACACAAGAGGACAGTTTATACATGGATTTTGTAATTACAGGCATTGGAGGGATATAGACAGAGTTCGTTAGGCTTCAGATATTCTAAGAGGGTAGGTAAGCAGTGATTATCTTTGAGGGATGATCCAAAAAGATGTGTATGGTCGATTGTAGAATTTTAAATCGCTTATTATACCGACCGTTGCTTTTGGGGTTTTCTCTATGGAGTTTTTTTTTTTTTCCAGTGATATCCACGAAAATGTCCTTACGGGCTGCTTCATGACTAGAACCTGCTGGCATAGCGCGAGCTTAATCATAAACAGCATCGTAAATGTCTCCTGACAGAAGATCTTTCAGTTTGACGTACGGAATAGAGAGCAACACATATTTAGGACAGAGCAGGCCAAGTGGATTGAAAGGCTTTTTCTTCCTTTTATTTTTACGCTTTCATCGTTATTCCCCGATTATCCCCCCTTTGTTCTGAGTATCATTACCCGACTTTTACTTCTATGGGCATTCATTCTTAGGATGCAGCTGTAAAACCAGAGAAAGCCTTAAAAAAGGGAATATTGTCCAGGCCACACCTGAGTTGCTCAGCGTCACATTTCTGATAAGAGAACAGCTGAAGTCTAAGGCAGTGGTTCTCAATGTTTTTCTGTTGATGGCACCCTAACTAATGTAGTCATTACATGGCACCCCTTCTTCTTCACCGTCCCGGCATATCGCATGAATTAACTAATTATTTAACGAGTAAAATTATTACCCGTACTCAAACCAACATCAGCACACCGTACATGCAGAAGTATACTGTACAAAGACAGAGCATTCAGAGTAGACACACTGATAATAATTATATGAAGACTTCTGCAAACTTTTTTTTTTTTACAAATGTTCGTTGAGTTGATCCAGCCAAGACAAAATTCAGGACAATCTTGCAGCACCTTTAGGCACTGTCTTGGCACCCCAGGGTGCCACGGCACTCAGTTTGAGAATCACTGGCTAAAGTTAACCACATTCTGTCCCATGGTACCTCTCCCTCAGAGGGTGTTCCTTCAGAGGTTAGAATAGCACCCTCTGGTGTGACACCACGAAGTGCAGTACATTTATGGAGCCATATAGTAGCTGTCTGTACAGACAACTTTATTGAGCTACAACCGAGTCGTGTGCAGAAACTGGTCGATTACGACAGTAACTTCTATACTGTGTTGATATGAAAGGTCTCTCCAGACGAAGCTGGCTATATCGTTTTGACACTCTGTTTCTATACCCCTTGCCTTGTGTCAAGGTTCACTCTTAGAGATAAATGACCTGCCTGACCAGTTGTGTCTGCATATACTGCCCATTTGCATGATGACAATCCTACTTGCCAGTAATCAAATGAGCCAGCACCCTTATACTAATATGTGGATCAGAGTGGGATCTGCTGTGGAAAGACGAAGACAAATTAGGCATCTTGTTTGTGTTACTCTGCAAAGACATTTAAAAGGTATAGGTTGTGTGTTTGTGTGTGTACGTGCACCTGTATGTGTAAAGCGCAACATGTCTGTTTCTTTATGATATATAATTTTGTGTTTGTGTATTTGTATGTGTTTAAGTACGTACGCATGTATCAAGTGCGTGTGTACGTATGTACATCTACAGTCAAGTAACCTCTTGTATCTTAGTTTGTATGTACTTATGTACGTATTGTGGTACCTGATAACTTCGTACTCCTATTTTCTGCATTTTAGCATAACCTGTACACTCTTTTAGCCATACTTATATTAACAAGCACATCCACTTTCCCACTTGATAGAATTTTAACGGGCTGACATCGTAATCATAATGAAAACTTACTGTATAGTGCTCATAATCTCATAATATTCTTCGCATGTTTTGGGCGGGAGCTCACTTTTTTATTAAATATGTTTCTTTTATTTCAAGCAAAGAACATTGTGAATCCTTGCTCTCTCTCTCTCTCTCTCTCTCTCTCTCTCTCTCTCTCTCTCTCTCTCTCTCTCTCTCTATATATATATATATATATATATATATATATATATATTATATATATAGAGAGAGATTGCATTTATGTATATATGTATGTATATATATATATATATATATATATATATATATATATATATATATATATATATATATATATGTGTGTGTGTGTGTGTGTGTGTAATCATATCCATATTTTGCTTTTTATATTATTATGCACAGAAAAAAATTTAAATTTTAAGCCAGATTTAGCGGTCTCTTTTCCTTGTTTTAAAGAATAGTTGTATGGATGGATTAGTCAAGCGACATTAAGGAATTATTCAGTCCAAATCACTTTTCTCACAGTTTTGAAGTCTTTATCTGCTATTGAACAGAGTAACTCCGAACGCCATGGGGGGGACTGAGAGACCCCGATTTAATTGGTGAATATCTGCCATATTAAAAAAGTTAAGAATATTAAATTTTGTGCATTTATTGTTGAGGTCATGGTGTATGGAACAAATAATTGAGACTCCCTCTGCTATAGAAATATTTTTCATCCAATCTAACTGTATTCATGTGTAAATTTATCAGAGCTTTTAAGGTATTGGTCGTAAAATGTCTCACATTTACGCAGCTGCCGCAGTGATTCGAGGTCGAGCTGGAGTTTGTGACTTTGCACGTATCTGTTGTCATAGGAATTGCATGCATGCGTTATATGGTAACCAAGAGTTGCGATTCTTTCATTTCATTAATACGGCGTTATTGGGGCTTCCAACGTACACGTACTCTCAAATGATTTTGTAAGAAAGCGCGTTGAGTTCCTCTGCTTTTGCCCGTGTTACAAGCGTATACTACGCTTTCCACTCCCATTTTCGTTAACAAGGATTTCTCCTTTTCCCTTTCCAAGTCTTGTTCATGGAGCCCACTTGGAGATTGACCTCCAGAATTCAACCGCAAATAACGCAAGGCAATTTTGCGTTGCATTACTCCCTAGGAAGTGCTGTAGGAGGCTTCTTCCTGTCAAATTATGAGTGAGTTGTAACGCCGGAGGCGGCCGAGCCGTTTAGTTTCATCTGTGCATTTGACGAATTAGTGTCGCCGTCTAATTTGCTTTCAAGGAGATCCAGGTGTGTTTATAAATCGTAATTTGGTACCTGTTAGTGTCGTTTGGCAAACCAATTTCTTCTGTGTAACTGTATATTCTTGTATTTGTTTACGTGCCGCGAGATTTAATTTTAAGCTTTTCCCGAGCGAATAGTCTGATATTATAAGTTTTATATATATTGGAAATTAGATTAAAGGTCTGTAATATTCCCAGTTACAACTACTATCATTGCACACGTTCTTGTTCTCTTTCTAACCTACTTTCCACCCTCTCTAACAATTGTTTCATAGTGCAACTGCTTTGAGGTTTTCCTCCTGTTACACCTTTCAAACCTTCTTACTGCCAATTTCCCTTTCAGCGCCAAATGACCCCATAGGTCCCAGCGCCTGGCCTCTGGCCTAAATTCTATTATGATAGAAATAAATGATTATCCTTATGATAATCAGAATCCCTATTACTGAAAATTTTTTAAGTAAATTTGAACTAATAGGAAGAAATTGTTGCAGGGTAATACATACGTTTGGGCAATGACTTTAAATTAGTCGTTGACAATATATATATATATATATATATATATATATATATATATATATATATAAATAAAATTCCAATGTTAGTATGATTAGCATTTGTATATCTGCAAACCGTTTAAAAAAAAGGGATGACTCGTCTAATGGAAATTCCAAGTATCTAATTTTTTCAAATAATTTTTAAAATCATGTGAAACATTTTCCTGATCTGACATTTCATAAAAAAAAGCAAAGAGGCTAAAATAAAGATATATCATGGATTCAGTTTCCAAAGAATAAGTTACACCGTATATTACTCGAACCAAAATTCGTCTGATGACAGAGTTTTCGTATGAAGACCACTTTACATATGTCCAGTAATTTTTGCACCATGTAAAGGTCTCATAAAAAAAAAAGCACTCAAGACGCCCTGTTGAGAATGTGGAAGTTATTTTGCTTGTTTCATACGTGTATAATTTCTTACCGGGTTTTCCCAGAAGCGCGATGTGAGGATATAGGAAACACGCAGTTTACTTTTCACAGCTCGTTCTCCCACGGCCATCCACCAAATTCTCAGGTTCAGTTAACCACGAAAGTTGAAGGGTTGATCGCGCTGAGGGATTTATATCAAATTTCGCATGACAGGCAGCAGTGCCGGAAAGTTGCCATTTCGCCCAAGAATTTCACGACCAAGGTGCTAGGGAAAGAGCTGGCCCGGGTGGGGGGGGAAATGGTGGCCAGAACCGTAAGACGAAGGGAAGACTCGATTTGCATCTATTCCGGGTCTGGTTCGATGCATTGCGTCCTATGCGGGGAATTATATCGACAATGCAGTTAGCGCGCCAAGTCGGAACTGTGGTTCCTGGCTTCATAGAAAGCTTTTAATGATACTGGTTAATTGTGATTGTTAATGTAAACTTTTGTTATGTATACTTTAGGTGATTTACATAATGTGCACTGTTTATATGTATAGTGTATATCTATTCACAGATATATATATATATATATATATATATATATATATATATATATATATATATATATATATATATATATATATATATATATATATATATTATCAGAAAGCTACAAACGTCCTTTAATATCCAATTCGCTCTACCTCGGAAATAATATATTTTCATATATGTTACCGAAGGGGAATTTTTTAGTTGATAATAAGTACGCCGTCCCGTGGGCTCGAACCAACGAAGGACAGGAACTCAGGACTACAGGGACGCATTAACTCAGTCGGTCATTCCCCTTCGGTAACATATATGAAAATATATTATTTCCGAGGTAGAGCGAATTGGATATTAAAGGACGTTTGTAGCTTTCTGATTGTATATGAATCACGGTGATGTGATAAAAAGTCATATATATATATATATATATATATATATATATATCATATATATATATATATATATATATATATATATATATATATATATATATATATATATATATATATATATATATATATATATTTATATAATATATTATATATGTGTGTGTTTCATTACACACATATATTACATAAAATTACATATATATACATACATACATACTGTATAATGTGTGTGTGTGTTGGGGTGGTTATACAATACAAAATCTAATGGATGTTTTATTTTGGATGATGAGAGAGAGAGAGAGAGAGAGAGAGAGAGAGAGAGAGATATCATTGGTTGAGCAGAATCTTAAATATATGGTTTGGTTTATAGATTCCCCTATCGGGTGTTAATTGAGTGAATCATTATTTTGGTCCAATTCTTTGCTCCCCCGAAAATGTCTCACCGTTCATGAGACAACTTTCTTTTCATACTCGGATGCAAACCAGATTAAAATTTTTTAAGAAAGACCTTTCATTCCACCTGAGCTCACAGTGAAGACTGAGTTTGTTGCGAATACTCATCTTTCATGGCAGTTCGTATTTAATTTTCTAACTTCATGTGTCGAATATTTAATTTTTTTTCAAGGCACCATTGGGAGGGGGGGCGGGGGGACTTTACTGTACATAGCAGCATCGTGTTCTTCGTTGACAGTACGAGGATTTTGCAATTGAAGCTGAAAGTTTTAGCACAAGGTAATTATGCAATTCGAATCTCCTTGTAGGATATCCGATTTATTTGTATACTTTTGTTTGTGTGATGAATGTAAAAATGTTTTCTTTTCATATAAAAATAGGTTTTGAATTGTGTGATGAGTGTAAACTGTAAAAATATTTTCTTTCCGTATAAAAAAAGTTTTTGAAACAATTTGAAGACAGACATTATCGCATTGTTTATTTTGTCATACTGTAGGTCACTTAAGTAGGTATTCCGCAAAAACCTCCAGTTTGCTGTTATTTGAAATTAAAAGAATGTTAAAAAAAAGTCTTGAGTGACATAATTCTAGGTTTTCTCATATGTCAGAATTTAATTTGAAACCTATTGAACATAATACAAGGAAACACGATCGCTTAGTAGCCGTATGTTAACATTTTCTTATATGCTTTTAAGTAGACAATGTTGTCAAACGTATTCTGCCTTGTTCGGTATGATTTTAATCTTCTGTAAAATAAAACTATTGAGATGGCTAGGCCTATTTGTCTGTCCGTCCGCACTTTTTCTGTCCGCCCTCAGATCTTAAAAACTACTGAGGCTAGAGGACTGCAAATTGATATGTTCATCATCCACCCACCAGTCACCAAACATACCAAATTGCAGCCCTCTAGCCATAGTAGTTTTTATTTTATTTAAGGTTAAAGTTAGCCATGATCGTGCGTCTGGCAGTGCTATAGCACAGGCCACCACCGGGCCGTGGTTGAAAGTGTCCTGGGCAGCTGCTCTTACAGCTTGGGAAATAATGACAAAATAATCGGTTGAAGATTTATATAATCAGAACATAAATTGGAAAAAATAAAAAATATAGAAATTGACATGATATCTGTTTGTATGGTATGGTTCATATTTGGGTCATAAATAGGAGCCAAAAGGGAAGAAGAGCCCCCGGGAATGAAAGTTTTTTCTGGATCCGCCAGTGAATGATTACCTCTGATTGATTGAACATTATCCAAAATAGTGTCTTGAAGAAAGACGCCAGTCATCGGGTTTATTCAGCGTCGTGGAGGAAGGTTTAAATAATGATAGATTCTGCCGGCAATCCAATATAAAATACTTTGCTGGCAAAATGCCATTAATATTCAAAGACTGGTCGATAACATGTCAGCGACCAATCGTACAGAATGAATTTTGGCAAATGCGGGATATTTAATGAAACATCAGTATAGGATTCCTGAATACTGAGTTCGTGCAACGCGTTCGTGATATGAGTTGCCGACTTGTGGTTAATCTTATTTTACTGCATTGATCATTAGAGACGGGTTGAGTACGTTATTTGAGTAAGAGGCACTAGCGGATCGTGGGGAGTTGTTGGGCAATGGCTCCGACCTTGAGAAATAATGGAAAATTAATATTGAAAATTATTAATCATAACATAAATGAAGATTTCAGAAATGGGAAAAATGTGGTATAGAAATAATATATATGTGTTTGGGCATGGTCCCGTTAATATGAAAATTGGTTCTTATGAAAGGTAAAATAAGTGATCTTACCTCTCAAGTGAACAGCATCCAAAATAGTGTAGAAAGCTGTTAATTTTAGCAGAGTGGTCTGTTTAAAGGAGTATACTTAATCCAGTCATGTCAAAAATGCCATCACTATTCTCTGCAGAAACATATGCAGAAAAATCTTGCTAATTATTGAGGCCAATAAGAGCATTTATGCTTCCTGAATACAGTGTTCCTTAATCCATATTGGGCCCATCGTAACCCTAAATTAGATAGTTCCTCATTGGCCGGGTTGGTATCGTTATGAAGCAGTTAGAGCGTTTTCCGACCGGCCAATGAAGAATTAGAGGTGATAGAAATTAATTTCTTGTTATGATGTGGTTCGGATTCCACAGTAAGCTGTAGATCCCGTTGCTAGGTAACAATTGGTTCTTAGCAATGTAAAATAAGTATAATCCTTCGGGCCAGCTCTAGGAGAGCTGTTAATCAGCTCAGTGGTCTGGTTAAAAATACTTAACTTAAATCAGATTGTCAGCATCACTTTTAACTGGAAGCGAAAATCATGTTTGATATCCATGGACTCAAAGTGGTATTAGTTTGTTACTTTTACGATGGATGTCACCAAGCCCTTATCTCTTGTAGGGGGATAGTGCCGCCAATGCACCTCATGCGTTGCACTGTAGGCATTACTTAAGGTTCTTTACAGCGTCCTTGCGGCCCCTAGCTGCCTCCTTTCATTCCGTTTACTGTCCCACCGTTCATATTCTCTTTCTTCCATCTCACTTTCCACCCTTTGTTATAATTGTTTCGTAGTGCAACTGAGAGTTTTCCTCCTGTTACACCTTTCTGACCTTCTTACAGTCAGTTTCCCATTCAGCGTTGAATGACCTCATAGGTCCCAGCGCTGGGCCTTTGGCTTAAATTCTGTGTTCTTATATTCCAATTCCAAGCCCTTATGCCCTAAAGTTCTGGAAGAAGATATTCAGTATGTACGGATCTGAGTAACCAAATTAACATTTGCTGTAAACCCGAGTAACAAGACAGCTTTGGTGTAATCATAAAAGAAAAGAGTTTTAAACCAGAGAAGTTCATGCCTTTGTTTCTGTCAGAGAGAGAGAGAGAGATACTTCAAGTTGGATTTTCGTCACGTTTACGTTGATGGTTTTAGCTTGGAAAAGGATAAGAATTGCCAGAGATAGTTCAGGGCTGCAGGCTTTGTCATTTTCGTGAACTCCTAGTGAGGCAATTCTCGCTTCATACAGTTAAATGTGTATGGTTTCTTCAAGTTGATAATACAGAGGTTAATTATATACTTGGTATGCAGCAGTGGTATGATTCTCGGCTACCGGTCGAGAGGGCCAGGGTTCAAACCCCGCCACTCACTGATGCCTTGGATTGTGCCACTGCAAAAATCCGGCAGCCCGTCAACCTAACGGTCCGAAAAAACCCGAGAGGTTCAGTAGAGAATAGGTACCAGCCCTCGGGCTGGGGAGTTGAACAGTGGGCCTAGCGACAACTGGCCACGTGCTCAAGGATTGGGACCGATCACTGGCTGTCGCCCCAAGAAAGAGCCTACAGAGGCCCAAGACGACTTTTAACTAACTAATGCAGCAGGACAGTGTTAGTAATGGTGCATCTGTACGTACCAGTACAGTGTATTGCAGTCATAAGTGAAATGGCGTTAGGCAGTGAGAAAAAAGGATTTTTTATATTGCAATCAACATTTTTGTTTCTTTGCATGTTCATTTAGTTTGCAATGTACGACGATTTAAGAGAGGCGTCACTCTAAACCTACCAGTTCATATTACTGAAACCGCATTTTGCATCACGGCGCACCTTTATTGATGTAAGCATTCGGTATCGTAAGCTTTTTTTTTTCACTTAAAACACTCATGGCACTGTTCCAGGAAGTAATCGTGATGTACATAGATAATATGATCTACATTTAATACTTGTCTGTCTCAAATGGTAATGTACATATACAGTATATGTTATGTGTATTTATATTGTGTATTTATGGATGTACATAAACATACAACCACGTGTGGAACAAATATTTCTGGCTCATGTCAGGATCATTCCTCAACAGGTCTTTCAATTGAAAGGCAAGGGCTGCCTGCCCACTAGGCCATACAAGTCACTTGTGTGTCCTAGTGGGCAGTGCCCTTGCCTTTCAATTGAAAGACCTGGGTTCGATCCTGATGTGAGTCAGAAATTTATATATATATAGATATTTCTTGTATGAAACTACATTTAAATTTATTTGTACATTCTTTTAGCCTTTTTCATTTTATTAGGGCGCCAATAACCTAGACATTGTGATGCCAGTTTCAGCAGCCATAGTCAATCAATCTGGCGTAGCAAGTGACCTCTTGGAACGGAAATTTGTATAATCATTGCTGTCAATAGCAGCGCCTTCGAAGAAATCCGTTACCTTCCGATCGCATTCGGTTTTTTGCGAGACACTCGAAAGCAGATCAACCAAATTACATTTCTTTTCCGCGAACGTGGCAGTAAGGTCCTTGGAAACAATATGCATTACCCGTAATCTAAGAGGTGGTTTGTCATTGTACATTTGCTACAATGCCAGTTTTTTCTTTTCCTCACTGAGGCGGAAAAGAGAGACGAGTAGAATAGGTGAGAGATGGAAGGGGTGGGTGGGGTGGGTCGGTTGTTGTGAAGCTTTACATTAAACTTTGTTATGTTGTTGCAAATTACGACGTGCAAGAAAGGACCGGCTGGGCAACAACACCAGCAGCAGTAGCAGCTCCAGGTAGGAAAAAGTGTACGAGTCAATTGCAGCGACGAGGAACAGTGTAATAAACTCGTAATAAGATCCGAGTAACGAGAGAAGGTAACGTCCACCCATAAACTAGAAGTACGATCTCCTCCTCCTCCTCCTCCTCCTCCTCCTCCTCCTCCTACTACTACTACTACTACTCCTCCTTTGCCCCTTTCCCCACCTGATTTGAGCGAGGAAGCGCCGTTATCGTCCATTATACTCTTTACCAGAAACAAATCCCTCTCTTTGTAAGAGAAACTCGCTGCATTGATCAACTTGAACGGGGGGAAATGCACATCTGTGGTAATTGATAAATGAGTAGTGTTTTTTCCCACGCGCGTAGGGTAAAATAGCCCGTGTCTGTCATAACACACGCTATGTCAAGAAATATGAACAAAAT